>NW_009708027.1:0-7339 GCF_000703405.1 Apaloderma vittatum | reverse complement strand
TAATATATAATAATAATATAATCCCAATTACAGAAGGTCTAGTCGCTGATAGATATCTAAAAACTGACATAGTTTCACCAGCGTACCAGAGCAAACTGAGGTTAATAAATCACTTGAGAAGGTGCTAGAAGTGCTCTCTCAGACTGAGTCTGCTAAATCTCCATGATAAACGGGGTAATCCTGGACTGCATTATTTTCCAACCAGGATCCCTGTGCTGTGTTTGTTATTTTGTTGCTCAGCTGCTGAAGGCAGAAATGCATTTTGTTTACATTCTCTCTGGCATAGGAAGATACCTGTAAAGAAGCTGTAATACATTTCATCTAGGCAGAGGGGAACAAAAGACGAATGTTTAAATCTACGATTACTCTTCTAACCTGTTTGGGTGGCAGGGGAAAGCATTTTGGTTAAATCTCATATACTATATTTATTAGAGCTTCAGTGTGTTATTACCTTTAGCAAGAGAACATAGGAGTGTTTGAAAGAATAATTTAAGAAACAGTTGATAACAGCATGATACAGTGGAGTAGAACTGAAAGCAGATCCCAGAAGCCTGATAGCAATGGCATTTCTGCTGGTACGTGTGATCAGTGAGTCACATTTTTCATACTACCACATTTCCATTAATTTTTGAATGACTTGAAAGCTTAGGAAGGTACTGGCCATTGCCTAGTACACTGAGTTTTTTCGAAACAGCTTCCTAAAGCCGAAGTGAAAGTGGGGACAACTGTGTTTTAATGACTCCTGAAGGCAGCTTAGAGGCTGCTCTAACCTAAACATCAACGGTTTGACAGGAATTACTTCCTCAGTCTGTGATGTCTCTCTCCACTCCGAACCTTCCTCACCTAGACTGAGGCTCCCTCCACCTTCATCTGCCTACATAGCTCCAGCAATTTCAACTGCAAAACAATAGCTACTAATTTAGCCAGATAGCTACAGCTGTGTATTGAAAGGCACGTTAAAACAGTTTTATGTCAGACTGACAGCATTTCCCATGAGATCCGCTGGAAGATTTAAAAAAATTAGGGCAATGTTATTTGGGGGGTTTATGGGTTATTAATGTGGCTCAGATTGTGTGAAGTTGGGGGAAAAACAGAAGAAAGGAGGTCCACATGCAGTGCATTTTTATCCCTGGTTATAGACAGATCTCTGTAGAAGCAAAACTGAAACTCGCTACACGTTGTATTTCTGATTTAAAATAGTTTCTGAAATCTGCTTCTATGAAACCGAAAGGCTAGTGGGTGAGTTTCACCTTACGCTTCCACCGGGACTGCTATTCACACAGAAAGAGAATTAATAGAAGGCTGACTATCTCTGCTTCAGACGTTTTTGTATTTCTAAACTATCATTAAAATGTCACAGTCCCACTGCAGTCCTGCTCACTTCAGGATTTTCTCTCTTGTCACAGCAGTTGGTAGGTTTGGGATCTTTGCTTTTCTTGCCATTGTGCACAATTTAACATCACCATCAGAGGAGGATAATGATTGTACATTACAGAGAGGTTTTGTGTTTTCAGCTTCATATGCTGGAGTGTAACTGAATCTGCCGGTGACTGAAATCACTCCCTCAGCTTTCTGTGGTTTCGAAAAGCTGGATGCTCTTCCTCCAGTAATAATTACAGCCTGTGGCAAGCCAGCTCACTTTCTCTGGGGAGACTGGCAAGACCGTATCGACAGGCAAACGCAGGAGAGAAAGGACTGATAAATTTCTGTTAACAGTGCAAAGTGCAGAAGAGACCAAAGGTATGTGTATATGGGGGCGAAAGGATGCCACAGCGCATCTGAGAGCTTTTGGGGTCAGTAAAGGGACTTTCGTGTCTGTGCACTTAAAGGCCCCAAGACCCAAACTGGATATGGCTAACGAGCAGTTTCCCATCTCTGAGACTAGGAAACCTGCTCTGATGTTTCTTGTCTTGTATCCGTGCTGTAGATACCTGAAAAACAAAGAACTCTGCGCCTTTCTAGCTGCAGCCTTTTTTGACACTGTCTTGATTCTAGACGGGGTAGTCCTGAAATAACTGGGAGTTATTTTTAGAATTTGAAGGAGAATGAGAAGCATTAGCCCTGGACCTGACTTTGGACAGAGACTCCTGATACTGGACTCAGCTTCACCTAGTTTGGATCCACAAGCCCAAACGGTTTTCTAACCCTATGTTTTGCTAGAAAGTTATGTTTCTTTTGACTATAAGGAAGATTACTTAGGTAGGGCTTGAAAGCTTTGTTTCCTGCGTTGCCAGGCGATCTTCCCTCCACCTCTGAAACTGCCTCATCTATTTGCTTCCTGGGTGTTCTTCTCCTGCAAGCCTCTCTCTCTCTTCTCTGCAGGAATAGGTCATTTCTGCAGCCAAAATCACTGTATCAGAGAACCTTTTCAGAGCTCATCTTCAGTTCTGTTATAACAAGTTTGTGATACTGGTTTATTTTAATTTACATTTTATTTCCACTCCCAAGCCCTAACCGATCTCACACACCCCCTAGATGCCTACTTATAGGCAAACCACATCTGTTTGCTTGCTATTACAAAGCTTTGCATTAAGATTATTCTTGGGGTTCTGGTTAGTGGGAGGAACTCTCCATTCCTTTACAGCATTCACTGTCCACAGCCTAGGCTGCGACCTCTCCACAATGAACACCTGTCACATGGAGGTGAAGTGACCTCCAGCAAGTTGACATTTGTTTCCTCTAAGCTTAAACTCCAATTACTGAAAAAGCCCTTGCATTCTTTCCATTCTCATCAAACATTCATCTCACGTCAGATGAGTTAATTTATTTCTGTTAAAGATGAAAGCCTCAGGTATACAAGAATCTGGTTAAAAATCCTCTTTTACTAGCAATTTTTTTATCCAGTGGGTTTGATACAAATGCACGCACTACCATAGATACTACCCCCTTTCCTCTTCTCTACCTTATAGCAACTTATCAAAATGGTACAGATCAACCTCTTGCTGTACATTTTTTCTCCTTACTTCCTAATCACATGGATATATGAGGCCATTTAAGATTTTTTTTGCATATATTTATGCACACATTTACTTTCTTAATTAAGCTATTATTCTACTTTAAGAGGATGTCATCATTATAAAAATCATACTAAAATGTTCAAGTTACAAGCTAGTACTGAAAGAATGACGATTATTTACTTCAAATCACCAGCAGTGTTTGGTTTTTCACTCATCTTGAAGTGTGCATGCTGAAAATAGAACAATACATTTCACTTCAGCTTAAAACGTCACTTTTTTATTCTTTTGCATTAGAGCAAGGCCACTTGGAATAGGCTGCAAATACAACAGAAAATTACACTTGCATCAGATTCTCCATGGAATTACAGAGTAAGAGCTAGTTCCTAAAGACTCTTCTGTATATTTTGAGTTTTATGAAACCAAAGACTTGGCATTCTACCAGAAAATTGAGTTTTATATTATCATCTAAAAGGTGTGGCCAGCTGCTTGTAACTGTTTCTTTTCATCATGCCAGAGAAAAGAAAACCAAGGTAAAGTGAAATACATTTTTAAATTCTCTCTGACTTCTTGTATGTGAATGAATTGTGAGATTGAGTGTAATGTGAGAAGTTCCACTTCCTTTGGATGCTACTGAGCACAAGCTTGTACCTCATTCAGAATAATCTAAGCTTCAATCCAGGTTGGTATTAATTTTATCTTCAACCTGGCTTGCAAATGCTGAACTTTAGGCAGCAACTTGGCTGTGTAGCAGGGTCTTTTCCAGCCAAGTAAACCAAAATGGCAATAGCCCCTGTGAGTTTGGGGCTATTACAAATGGCTCATTAAATCTGTTTGTGTGGTTTCCAGTCTTAAGATGGGAGATAGGCTGGTGTTGCAGATAAAGCTTTGATCTAAGTACGACAGGGGCTGCCTGGCTGCTCTTTGCATGTTGTGAAGGAAAAATAAGAGAGAGCTAGAGGTAACAGGGGGTGATTATTCTGGAAATCTTTTCTTCTGATTTGTTACTGTTGCGCACCATCTCGCTTTCTTCCCTGTGTGTCCTGCCCTGGCCTTGACATCTTTGTAACTGAGCGGATTCCCACCACAGAGATGGCAGCACAGGAGCTCTTTTGAATCAACTCCCTTCCATAAGAGTCACTCCGACCATGGAATCCAAGGAGCCAAAGTAGCTTTAGAAGCTTCTGTGTAGCTGAGCAGCAGCTAAATCCCTCGGTGCTCAGAAACTTTTGTTTGTGAAAATAAAAAATAACAATCCCCTCGCAAAAGTAATGTTGAAACAGATTTGTCCATTTAATCTTAGCAAGAGTGACAGTCTCACATGGCATGTAAACCAGTCATGTAAGTGCTGAAGCACTTTATTTGGGCTGTTTTTTCTCCTGGTAAGAATATATATTTGCCCTTCTGTATAGGCTACTAGAAAGGTAAGCTTCATTTATCTGATTCATCTTATGAACTGCATATTCATAAGCACATTTAATAAAAAAATTTTCACATTCTTGTGTAGAATGGAGGCATCACATGTGTATGAGGAGTTTTGCTGATATTGGGAAGACAGACGGAAGATTCACTTAACACACCAGCAAACAGCAAATGCAAAGGATCTGCCCCGTCAGGTACACTTTCAGCAAAGGCATCTTCCAGAAATACAGATTTGAGGGCTCTCAAGAACAGTGAGTTGTATATTCCCTGAGATCTCTTTTGCTGTGGAAGAATCTGTTTCAAGTTTGAAAAGGAATTGGTAAGAACTGGTTCCAGTTTGGTTGTTTGAAGGCTATCTGCCAAGCCTGCCAGAATGCCACATTTGTTCACACTGAGGAAACCACCAGGTGAAGTTGTACTTATGATGCTGAAGCTACAGGGACATTATTTTTCTGTAGAATATAAATAAGGGAGGAAATATGGATTTCTTGAGTGGAGCGATAAACAGATCAATACTACATGAAAGAGATATTGATGGGGATGAAATTTATGTAGTGAAGCACGCTCCTTTTATAATTTCAAAATTAACAAAATTTTACACTGGAACTTACACACATTTTATTTAGCACAAACTGAAATTTTACAGGGATGGTCAGAAGAAAGTAGAGATTTAGGGCACAAACTGGTACAATGTCAGCACTTTGAGGAAGAAATTATTAAGGTGGGCATTTTATTCAAAGAAGAGTGAGGGATTATCCTAGTAGCACAGAGAAAGGAAGTACCTGCTGACATATAAACTAGCCATCTAGGAAAAGACAATTGTAATCAAATGAGAAGTAGTATTTCATTCCACTTGGAAGGAGCACTCAGATAAGATAGAGGGCAATTCAATATGATATACATAATTGCTTCTGAAGAGTATAAACAGAGAACTGATCTACAGTAATGAAATACCTGCACAAACCATAGCAAAATCTGGAGAGGGGGGCTTGTGTTGAGTATGACAGAGAGATGTATTTATGGCTAATTGAATTACATTCTGAAGTCATGAATCATAGAATGGTTTGGGTTGGAAGGCACCTTAAACCATCAGGACTATTAAATGCTGCTTTCTGAGATAAAATCAGAGTTTGCAAGGCAGGAAAGCTGGAAGGTGCTGAGAACTGACAGGGAGCACCAGCTATCAGGATGATATGCCGGTGTTCTCAGAATAACAAGAAAGCTGAGAGAAACATCACTAAAAGAAAACTAAGCATGACATACAAAATTCAGATTTACTGCTGTCTAGGTCTACAGGATGAATACGAATGTTATTTTGCAAGAGACCTCCAAATACTAGATGTGTATACAAAAATGGAGGAAAAAGAAGGCACAAAAATCTTATCTGGCAGATAAACCAAACCTTTTGGCAAGACACAGAATTAGAAGACTTCTTTTTTCCCAAGAGCTACAGAGTAGGTAGAACAAGTCTGAATCCTCGTGGATCTGTATACTCTACCCCGAAGACTGCTCTTCCCCGCAGCCATAGCCCTAGCTGTCCCCAAGCTCTGGTGCTGGTCCTGAGACTGTCTGGCTTTGAGCTATTTGCTGACAAACAGAATGTACAATGGTTCAGTTCTTCCTGCCTCTTCCTTGGGCTTCTACACGACATGTAGAAACGTAATTACCTCTGATACTGCCACCATTCCTTTGAATTTAGATGATACCAAGCCCGAGTCCCAACTTTTATAATAATTGGTGGGAGAGGGGTTAAAAAGCAAACAAACAGCTTAGGGAAGGAATGGAAAAACTCTTGGGTCATCATAAATATTGGAACATCAGCTGTTGTTCCTGTTGTTAATTGAGAACCTCAAGGATTATTAGGTATATGGGGAATAAGAATTGATTCCTCAGATTCCTGACCGTAGGAAAAAAACCAGCAGCCTACTTTGCAAATTCCTGAGATTCTTGGAACAGACTGTAGGAACAGCAGCAAAAATGCTTACTATATAACTGCCTAACTATATGAAAAGCTATAGTAAGTGCCAATGGTTTGTGTTTGTCTTCTCACTTTCTTGCCAAAGATCATTTTTCACTCCAGGGACATTACTGAAAAAAGCTGACTATGAATGTTAAGTCCCTACAGCTACTGCTTGGAGGAACAGGCAGACTAGGAAAGAAAGTTTAACATAATGAGTTGGTGCCTTGGCTGTTACTCCTACAGAAATTTAAAGCATTTTGTAGTGGGATGCATACATCATCAGATCCCCCTTTCATAACACTGCTTGACTGACCAAGAACTTGTTCTGTTAAGTAGACTTTAAGTCGCTTACTTTCCAGTACTACAGAGGACTGTGATGACCTGCATGAATTTTTTTGGATGTCAAATACCGTGTTAATAAATTACGATTCTACCGCCCACGGGTCAGTACTTATGATTTTTTTACAGATGATTCGGTTTCTTATTTTAAAGAATATTTAACTGAAGAAGTCTTTTCTATTACTTCTGAATTCCCCCAAAAGAAAATGATGAAGGATTTTCCAGGTGAGTTTTCCACCACGGAAAGCAGGGGACGTTTGCGATCTGTGTTGAAAGCTCAGCCGTTACTGGATTATGCTAAGGACGGGCCCTGCTGCCTGAGCCCGTGGAGGACTGGGCGCAGGTGGATTTTGCAGAAATGATCCTTTTGCGTGTCTCGCCAGGTATCACAGAGCTGCACCGTGCATGTCAGGAGCTGGACTTTGACATCGCACTTGGACAGGTGTTGGAAAATCATTGCCTGCCATCGCCAGAGGGAGGTGAAGGTGGCAGCCACCATGGGGTGGGGAAGGGCACCTCCCTGCTCCCATGACCAGCTCAGTGCAGGCCCTGTGCACGGCCATGCTGGGCAGGCCAGCCCGGGCGGACGCAGAGGCGCGAGGCG
The DNA here is from genome assembly GCF_000703405.1 of Apaloderma vittatum. Taxonomy (NCBI): domain Eukaryota; kingdom Metazoa; phylum Chordata; class Aves; order Trogoniformes; family Trogonidae; genus Apaloderma; species Apaloderma vittatum. The sequence goes on along the minus strand of NW_009708027.1, from coordinate 60 downwards.
TGCCCGAGGGCTCTCGCCAGCTCAGGTGGAGGCAGAGGAGGGGGAACTCGCCCTCGAACG
>NW_009708026.1:22728-23116 GCF_000703405.1 Apaloderma vittatum | reverse complement strand
AGGAGAGGGTGTCCTGGGTCTGGCTGACAGCTTCCTCCTGCTCCTCAGGCTCTTCTGACCCACGTGAAGTTGGAGTGCAAGTGCCACGGTGTGTCAGGCTCCTGTGAGGTCATGCCTCCCTTCCACAAGGTGGGTGACATCCTCAAGGAAAAGTTCGAAGGGGCGACAGAGGTTCACACCAAGCAGGTTGGTTCCCACAAGCTCCTGGTGCCCAAGAGCTCTCGCTTCAAGCCCTACACTGCTCAGGACCTGATCTATCTGTTGGCCAGCCCAGATTTCTGCGATCGAGACCCCCAGCATGGGGTCTTTGGCACCTCTGGCCACCAGTGCAACCGGACATCCCCAGCCATGGATGGCTGCGAGCTCCTGTGCTGTGGCAGGGGGGGTC
>NW_009708026.1:12631-22710 GCF_000703405.1 Apaloderma vittatum | reverse complement strand
GCGATGCAGCTGCAAGTTTCCTTGGTGCTGCGCGGTCAGGTGCAAGCAGTGTCGGCACCTCGTGGAGATGCACAACTGCCGTTGAGGAGGAGTGTGTCAGGCTGGCAAGGAGGCTGCCAGGAGACTGTGAGGCCACAAGGAGAGGACAACCCAGGGTGGAGACGCAGGGAAGAAGGGGAAGGGATGGGAGGGGCACACAACCTGAGAGGGAGCGGAGGGGACGTGGGGTTTTGCTACCCTGATGGAGAGCGACCCCTGGCTCCAGAGGTGCCATCGGCTCCTATGTGCTTCCTGCACAGAACCCTCTTGCCAGGCTCATCGGGTTTTTTGCAGTTTGAATTATTTTTCTGGGTGGAAGGCTGGAGGACAGAGGCCCAATAAACCCTTAAACTTTGGAAATAAACCAGCTGCAATGGAAAGCAAAGTGCATACATCAGCTCCTCCCTCATGTGCTGCATTTGGGACCTGGAGGGTACTTGGATCTGATCCCTCCCGTGGGCTGGGAGGGGACAAGGACATGCTGGAGTTCTCGTGCTCAGGGGACACATGGGCTGCAGTGAGTGAGAAGCACCAGGAAGCAGAGCAGGGGGCAGTGAGGACCCACCTCAGATATGAGAGGGGTCATGGAGGGGTGTGGTAGAGTGGCAGCAGGAGCAAAGAGAAGGGAACTAGGGTTGTGGGGCAAATGGGCTCTTTAAACAACACGAATCATCCTTGGGAGAACTATTGACTAGCATAGGCCTTCGGAGAGAGGGAGGCAAGAGATGGCTGAGGATTTCGAACAAGGACACTCGGACCGGTGGCTCTAAAGCCAGGTTCCCAGGGCTGATGCCTTCTCCAATGCTCAGCTGCTCCTTTGGCTGCACAAAACGTTTTCAGGAGGAGTTCTAGAAGGTGTCACAGTGAAGGTGTGAGTGTTGAGTGAGGCTCCCCTCATGGTGTGCTGCTGCCACCAGTGCCAAACAGGTGTTTGGAGGGTGAGATCTAGCCATGATGAGCTGACTGGCCAGCAAGAGGCCTGGGAAGAAATGTCCAAGTCTATCCAGGCTCTCTGCCCCACCACAGCCCCAGAGATCCTCCTGTGGAGTCCTGCGCTTCCTGTGCATTCCCCTGCCACTGTGCGTCATCCCTTGGTGAGGCTGAGGAACCTCTGGTGCCACAGCTGCACCTTCTCCTCTCCCTCCTTCTCACTCAGCACCTGGTATGTCTCATTTCTGTAGCAGCCACGTCGAGTCACCTGCAAGGAGAGTCTGAGTTCATAGGACTGATACCACTGCCCATCTTTCCCCCAAGGGCTCCCATGATGGATGGCATCTGGAGGCTGGGATGGTGGGGGCACCAGAGGGAAGAGGAAAGAACCAACTGAGAAGCGGGAGGGAAAGGCTGATAGCTGAACTGTGTGTTATCTAAGATACAGGCTAGTCCTCTGTCCTGCTCTGGTGGTTTTGTTTTTTGTTACCACCTAGGAAGCACCCAGCAAATGTGGGAGACTCTCCCCTGCAGGGATACTCCACAAGTGGGAGGCTCCCTGCAGCTCCTTTGTCTCAACATAAGTGACTGTCTCTGATGCCATCTCTCACAGCGTTTGTGCAAATCACACTGCCCCAATTACATGTCGGCTGCGCTTGGGTCGCTCTTTGTCACTGTCCCTCAACTGCACCCAATTCTGTCCTACTGGAGGCAAAAACAGCAGGCCAGTGAGACCTGCAGGGACTCAAGGCTGTCTGTGGAGGTACCAGCCATGAAGGAGAAGGCTGTGTATAGGGCAGTACAGACTGTTTCTCACCCTCTGATTGTAGAGGCTCTGCTGGAGACACTGGTGGCTTTTGAACGCGCAGTAGCTGGGGTGCTGAAGTCCGCTTGAGTCACAGATCTGGGGAGAAGGGAATGAAGGCTGGAGAAATAAGAGGAGAAGGTGGGATGGGAGCATTCACTGTGTACCCACCTGGCTTGGGACATCTCCATCTTGGAAGGCCATATACTCTATTTTCAGCCAGAGAGTCACACGAGAGTCCTCACAGCCATGGATGGCTATCTGGCTGCACCAGTATTCCACCCTCAGCCTTCTGAGAACCTCCATGCCATAGAACTCTGAGGTACCTGAGAAGCTGGTCTGCAAAGGCATGCAGATAAAGAGAACTATGAATCTCCCTTCCCTTCTGCACCACCCAGTCCAGCCTCCTCCTGAGAGGCCACCAGAACACGCAACACATTTAGTACCTTGTTGACCACAGCCTGGTACTGGGCTGAGATCTGAGGGTTGATGTAGGTGGTGAAGGTTCCCATCCCACAGTGAACGCGGTTCAGTTTTTGGATGTTCTGACACTGCTCCCTCTTCAGCGAGCAGAAGGCGCAGTCAGGACATATGTCCATGTGACGCCGCCCAAGGCTGTCACAGACCTAGAGTAGATGCAGTGGGGAAGAAAGGGGTTGAAAAGGAGACTGAGGAGCTCCCATATCCCTGACTTAGAGCTTGCCTCCCTGGTCACCCAGGTCAGCTTCTCCCAGGAGGCGGTGCCTGAAAGGACACTCTGTCTGCCAGCATTGTGGTCAACATTGCAGGGAGACCCGCACACAGTGGGGATGAAAGGTGGGCATCAGCATTTTTACCGAATCTCCGAACCCAAAGAGGTTTTCTTCCATCTCCTTCCAGGCCTGGGTGAACACTGATGAGAGACAGTTTCCCTCCAGGACTGCATAGCACAGGATCATCACTGCCTCATCCTTCTCCAGGGCTAAAAGGCTGACAGAGAAAGGGACGGAAGAAGTCAAGTGTCATCTCTCACCACAAGCTGAAGAGATAGATCTTTAGCTAAAAACTGAGAGCCGCGGAAAAAAACCCTAAAGCATAGCAAGAAAAAACCCTTCCCTGAAAAACCTTGGACTCTTGGCCAAAGTGTGCAGGTGGACGAGGGTGTCTGCAGGGTGTATACCTGCCTGTGCATCACAGAGGCTATAGGCGTGTGTATGTGCATGCCTTTGGGAGCACATGGTGGGGACTGGGCAAGGAGCACAGCTTGAGGAACTTTCCCAAAGGTCCTGCAGCAGCTGTTGCCTGGTTTTGTCTATCTGAGGGCACAGCAAGGAGAAGTTTCTTTCTTAGAGGTTTGCCGCCTGTTGAGCATGGGGCAGCCCTATTCGGGTGTGGAGTATGTAGTGTATTAAGCCTCTCTCCTGATTGAGCCAATATATTAGACAGAAGGGAGAAAAAAATTGGTTACAATGACTTAACTGTTTATCCAAACTGACATGGGAAGCTAAAGGTAGAAAATGTAAGGACAGTGGGATAAGGACAATAATAATATTTTGCATCTCTCAAGGAACAGTAGAAATTGTAGACAAGGTGCAGAACTGTTATTAGACAGGGATGGTGGCAATGATCAGTAAAGATGCAGAAGAGATAAAAATGCTCGTTATATCTTTGTCGTCTATGCCTGAAAACAAAGCCAGCAATAAATAAACATTCATCTGGCAGAAAATAAGAAAATAAGAGCCACAACTGCTTATGTTAAAATGCTCTTAAAACCTATGCAAAGGGTAACCTGTAATGAAACGTTTTCCTAAGAGTAATTGAGACTTGAAGACCTTCAGATTAGCATTAAAAAAATTAAAAGAGGTGGAGAACCCGGAGAAAGGTTATGAAGATGAGATTTGGGCGACCCCTTGAAAGCTTTTACCTAGAGCAAGAAGCTAGAAAACCTTTACTCAGCTGAGAAAAGATACTTGTGGGTGGCCATTGGGTCTGTCTGTACTTTTTGCAAGATGGGGGTCAGCTAGAAGGATCTTTTCATCAGCAGAAGGAAAAGTAATGATTTTTGGTGACTGGAATTTGGGGTGAGATCCATTCAAACCAGAAATTAGCTGCGTGATCTTGACATGAAGGCTATTTAGTGTGGGAGCAGATGATGGGTTGCTTTCTCTCCAGCTTGGACACTTCAGGAAGATATTCCAAATTTCTCTTAGGAGACGGGTCCATAGCTGAGCCATACAATACTGTTTTTCCTTCTGTGCTCACTAGACATGGCTCCATGTCCTGTGCTGAGCAGGAAAGTGATTGATCAGAGCAATTGCCAGGCCTGAGGACTAAGAGAGATCAATGTTCCTGCCCTTAAGCTCTTGTGATTATGTGTTACGTGAAGAAACCAAGCTGTAAGGAGTGATTGGTGTTTGCAAACCCACGGACGCATGAGAGGCATACATCATCTGCACAGGAACGTGTGGACACTTGGCAGTTGCACTGAGTTTGGGTGTGCACTCACATAGGATAACATGGGTGAGTATTAGGGCTACTAAGAGGAAGAAGTTTTGTACTTCTTAACAGATCCCTGGTCCCTGGAATGCAACGTGGATAAAGGAGCTCACAGCGTATGCTCTGCACTTGCAGCCAGTCAGAAACAATCAATCAATCCCATTCCCAAGCATTTCACTCTAACCAGCAGCAAATGAGCACCTCAGGATCTCTGAAGGCATCTCTCTCACTTAGGTACTGCAGGACAACTTGGAAAATCCTAGTCACAGAAAATATAATGAGTGCTAGATTATAATTTTTTTAAAGACATTACAGTCAGACTTGTTTTATCACAGTGCAGCAGATGCTGCTCTAGCAAAGTGGAGAGGTTCCTTCTACACATTGTGCTGTACTGCGCTGTGGACAGGCTGCAGATGGTGTTCTGTGGATACAGACTAGTGAGCAAATTACTGTGCTGACCCACAGCACATCAACCACACCCTCTGAAAAACTGAGGATGGCTGAAAACCTGGGAAGCTACATGTTGCAAGCCTGTATATCTCTCACTGCGATGCACCACAGGGTGACCAACCTGATCAGAGGTTTGTGGGGGTAGGTCTCAGTTCAGAGAGTACAAAAGAACGCAAACTGAGGACAGCAGTGACGGATACTGGCTCTTTCAGGCAAAGCTGGGAAGAATTAAAAAATAGAGAAACAAAGCCCACCTATCCTGCAGAGAGCACTTCCAGAACCTGTAATATCCCTTATGTCTACTCCTCCATCCCATGGCTCCACATGGTTCTTTTTATTTTTGGTTAGGGTTTGGTGGTTTTTTTTTTTGTTTCCTCTGTGAACATTCAGACAAGAAGAACGGGAAATTTTAAATTTAGAACAAAAGATCTGTATTCATCCCACTTGAAAATCTAGTCTGATGTTGTTCAGTTCAACCCTCTCAGCACTTCCCTGTGACTGGGAGCTGGACATTGCCAACAGAAAAACCAGTGACAGCCCCCAAGGCACACCTAGCATTTCTCTTCTGTAAAGGATTGCTCTTTGTGTGGGGATTACCTATCACTGACAATTTCTCCCTTAAGCAGTTGTAGCCCAGCAGAACAAGTGTTCAGTCCACTTTGCTGATAAATTAGTGACAGCTGAAGGGAGTCCCTGCTACCACTCAGATGCTTGACTGCTTAGGGAGATTTTGGATTCAGGATTTGTTACACCAGCTGGGTCATCTTGATGTGACTCACAGATTTCAATTACTGACCCCGATATTATTCTCCAAACTTTCCTGAAAGAATTTATCCACAAATATGTCATTATTGGCTCTTGTTCCAGTGCTTGCTGCTTATTGCAGTGGCACGCTGTGATTTGATTGCTTCTTCATCACATCAGGATGATCAAGCCAGTAAAGTGAGAGGCACATTAACAGTCATTAAAAATTGTATGAATAGCTCTTGGTGTTTTCATCACTGTCCAGCTTGCTGTACTTTTTTAAAAATAGCAAATAATTAACAACCTGAGGCTTAGAAAGCAATTGCTAATAAATGATTTTAACAGCCTTTGCTTTCTCCAGTGCACATACTGGTCCAACAAGTGCAGCCTGAGCAAGATGAAAATAGACGATTCCATGCAAAAGGGGCAGTAAAAGGGAACTCGTCTCCAGTCTTTTCTAAAAAAAGTGCTTCCGTAAGTAGCTCATAAGTAGCGACAAAACATCTGCTGAGTGTTGATGACCTACTTGTTCAGAACAGACACAAAGTCAGACATGAGTAGGAGCTTCTGCTGCACAGGAAACTTTAGATTTATGGACCGTGTTCATTAAGATTGGCTTGCACAGACCAGAAATCCTCGTGTCCCTGCTCACCACCTACCCTCACTTTGCTGTTGGCCACGTATGCACATGAACTGCATCCAGAGCATCTGCTCACCCACCCAAGACACTAAGTTTTGCCATCAGCCTGAAGTTACCAAGAAATTATGTTGCCCTCTCTGTGACCTTCCATTTCCTCCTCTATCTCTGTTCTCCATCTGTCCTGTGATGCTTTCTGGCCTCAGATTCAGATTCTGGTTGCAGATCTATGAGTTGGTTTACTGCCTCTGGGTGAGTGAGATCCATCCACCCCACCCCCAGGCAAAGCAGCTGAGAGGTGTCAGGGGAAGGGGTCCCACGCAGCGTCACTGGTCCCTGGGACGCATCCTGGGGTCCTGCAGTCCATGGAGCCATGGTGTTAGGTGCACCTGGGGCTGTCCCCGGTTCCTCTTCTGGTGATGCCCAGCACCCCAGCACTGCTCTTTGGTGCATCCAGCTGCTCTCCCACCACTGCTGCCTCGTGGCAGAGCTGGGACTTTGGATCCCATCACAGAGGCAAGGAGTGTGGACCCAGCAGGGTGTAACAGGACTGCTGCTGGTCCCCTACGCTCCTTGACACGCTGCTGAGCTCTTTGTGGATGCGCAGAAGCTTCGCCATGCATCAGGGGAAGCGATAGGTCTGTCTAAAGAGTTTTTCTAATGCAAATTCTTCCCTAGCTTAGTACCTCTGCACACTAATATCCCAACCGCTGCCCTGGGAAAAGCCTAACGGGTACTGGGAGGCAACGTTTCAAAGGGAATGTGAAAAAATGGAATAGAGAAGAATCTATGGGTCAAGATCAGTAATTGCTCATCGGGAAAAAGAAAAAACTTCAGACAAAAGCCTGTCTTGCTTTAGCATCTCCAGACATGGAGCTACACACATGGAGCCTACTTCAGCAATATCTCTGCAGAGTGCTGTTTAACAGCATCTACCTCTTCCTCAAAGTAATGACACAGATTTGGGCCATTAACTTTCAGCTGCTGACCCTCCCTGATACTGGCTGGCTGTGTGAGGTGGAGTGAATACCTGAGGCAAGCAGAAAAGAAGATAAGGAGCAAACAGCAGCTTTCCAGCACTTTGTAACTTCTGATTTAGTGGGGTTGCTGCAGGAAACTAAAGCCACTAAGGAAAAAGCCATTCTTTACAGCTTCAGATAGAAACAAACAATCTTGGCCTGCATGCCAAGAAGGCAGGCAGGCTGGCAAGGTACCTGACAAATCAAATCCAGTGGATAACACGATGCAGGAGCTACTGGGAGAATGGGAACATAACACCTGACCAAGGTCTTGAGGGCTACAGACGGTGGGAAAAACTGTATTTTGTACATACACCTCTCCTGCTGACCCGCATGGTATTACATCTTTTTACCTCTGCCACCCTGGGACGTTGAGGGTAAAAAAAGGTAGTTGCAAATGGCTGATGATAACTCAAAAACAGTGTCGGGTTTTTTTCTGGGAATGGTGTTTTTAACGAAAGGTCTGGTCTTAAAGCTCCTGGGTATGAAATACGTAAGCACCACAAGGATTGTTCACAAGAGGGGAAAAGCAGGAGGAGGAGGGTGCAGTCTCCAGGAGGGCTCGACTCAGCCTTGCTGGGGAAGCTGGGCTCATCTAAATCAGGACTGAGTGTCCACATGCAAATGCCAGCAGGATGAGGCCTGTATCCAGGACAGCTGTGATGCTGAGGGGGATGTAGGGGTTGCAGCGGACAAAAATGCAACAGTGGGAAGCCCTGGGAAAAAGGGCAAATGCAATTTCTGTGTGCAAACAGAGGAGCAGGGACAAGGAAGGGAGGATGACCTCCTTCTGCATACCCAGCTGCTGAAACTCATCACTGGATAGTGCATGCAGAGTTGGAGCGTGTGGATGTTTTAAAGGGACATTGAAAAATTGCTGCAGAAAATGAGAGTTGTGCGGGCTTTACGGTGTAAGAGCTACAGAGCTCTTCTTAGCTTATTGCAAGACCTAATCATGGTATATAGGTAACTTTGAGGAGAGGAAATACTGGAAAATAAATAGGTCTTCAATCATGGGACAGAAAGTGCAATAAGGACTAAAACCCAAAAATAAGTGCAGTAAGAGACATTTTTGCCACCCCATAATGATTCACTGCTAGCAGAAAGACCACAAAAGCAGGCTGCAAATTCTTCACCTTGTTACGTCACTACCTTTGCCTTGTCTCTCTTTAAAGGTCACAGCTAGCTTCATCAGGGACTATCGAAAGCTGCTAGAGCGACCAGAGCAGCTGCCACAAGCAGGGCTGAGCGAGAAAGGACAGATGTCCCACTGGACTTAAGACCTTACGTAACAGACACAGCCCTGCGTTCGCCACCCATCGCAACTGTGCGCACCTCATGTTAAAGTAGAAAGGCACCTGCGCTCACCCACCAGTCCGACCCAGCACTGCCCCTCTTGCTGGAATGGAAATGCCTCAGAGTGTTTTGCCCTGTTTTTTTAGGTCATGCTTTGAAGTCCCTTTGAGAGGAAGCGGGATGTGGCGAGCAGCAAAGCCGACAGGAGCAGTCTATCTCGTCTTTTTATCCTCACTTGAGTTTAAGCTTTGCTTAGCATGATTGATGGGACTCGGCTGCCAGGTTACAGACACACAGTCAGCATTAGTGTCTTTGAGAAACTCCGCAGCAGAATTGCGAATGTCATCTGCAATCACAGCAGTCCCTCAATAATCCCAATATAAGTAAATCAGAGCAAGGCTCAATTTCAGAGGCAGGGAAAATGAACATATCCTCAATGAAACAGAATTTTGCCTTAGAGTACATGCACCAAGAAAAATTTGACAGGCAATAAAAGCCTTCTACAATTTTAGGAAGGAGGATGACATAAGTTACAGCCTTGCAAGAGAACAGTTACAGCTTTAAGAACATGATGCAATTCATTTTTACATGCAGAAGTGGAATCTCTGGCTCAACGGTAGTAATACGCAGTTTTTAATAGAAACCACAGATGTTCAATCACGCACAAAACCTGTGCACTTACAGTAACATCACTAGCCAGCAGCAAAACGAAACCAGAAGGACTTCTCCATGAAAACCACATCTAAACAGAGTATTTTTTTGCTTTTGGCAAACAAAATAATCTTTGCATTTCAGTCAAAGCAAGCGGTCCTCAGCTGCAGAGTACTGAAGGATCAAAAAGCAAATTTGAGTGGAGATATAGGATCCTTTTGTAGGTCTTTTCTGTTCAGGCTCACCAGTCACAGCTGCCTGAGGATGGAGACAAATGGATCCTGGCAGATCAGCTGTGGAAAACTCAAGATGCCCAACAAGCTCCTAAAGCATCCCTAGGCCAGAGGGACTGAGAAGGGAGTGTGAAAAGATTGCGGCAAGCTGGGCTGTCACAGGGCCCTGCGCTGAACTGGCATGCAGCTGCTTTCAAAGACAGAATGGGGAACCCAAACCCTCTGCCGGAGAGCAGAGCTGCATGTGACTGAGGAGAAGTAGTGGGTAGTAGTCCTGCGCAGCCAGGAGCTAGGCTCTGATTTCTTGGCTCCATTTCCTACCCTGGGGCTGCTTTTGCTCTACCTAGGTGAGGACGGAGCTCTCCTTGGAGCGCTCCTCGGGTCGGACTGGTTTAAGAAACGTCTGCATCGTGTTGCACGCAAGGTGTTGAGGAGCACAGTGAGACATATATTTACTCCAGCATCCCAGGGATTCGTGTCTGCAAGGAAGTTGTTTCTGCAGGTCATCTAGACTCTCTGAAGACCTGGGCTGGGAGGAGGATGAGTGCAGAGGTGATTGCACACTGCAGATGGCCACAGCGTGGGAATACACGTGCGTGGGATAAAGCCTTGCCTGCAGCTAAGGCCTGGCCTAAATGCACGTTGCTTGGGATGCAAGGACAAGTAACACTGTCGGAAACCAGCAGTGCTGGGTCACCCTCTCCCAGCTCACGCTCTGCAGATGAATCCCTGGGTGCATTCCTGTTTTCTATGGGAAGACTTGCTCCTGAAAGCCTGCCTGGACTCGCCAGCCTCTCAGG
>NW_009708026.1:9951-12614 GCF_000703405.1 Apaloderma vittatum | reverse complement strand
CAGTCGACCCGCGTGAGGGCAGCCCTGCACAGGTGGCGTGTGGTACCCCACCGGGCAGGGAAATGGGTCTTCTCCTCACCTGCCATGGGAGTTCATTTCCAGCAAATCCTCATTGGTGCTGCCTGACTTTGCGCTGCCTGGGTCTGACTCGGTGCTGTAGTCTGGAGAAGAGCCCTTGGTGCCCAGGGATGTCTCCAAGGAGAGGGCCAAGTAGATCAGCTGCCACACGCTGCTCTTCAGCTGTTGCTCCCAGGCTTGCGCTGCCTGGGTATGGAATCCCATCCGGGGAGGCAAGGGGCCAGGGGCAGACGGGGCTGGCAGGTTCGGTGGGGCTCTTGGCAACCCTGGCACAGCGAGAGGGAGCTTCCTCAGCAGCGATTTCTGCCTCGACAGTGTGTAGGAGTACTTCCGGAGAGTGTCCATGTTGGCACGCGGCAGAGCGTCAGAGGGCAAGAGAGAAGCCCGCCCTGGAGCTGGGGAAATAGTGAGATGAGGAGGCTGAGTGCACATTTCTGAGGCCAGCCAGAAAGCTGATGGGGGTAAGAGCAGCTGCGGGAGACCAGCAGCTTAGCAGGGGAGCCAGGGCAGCTCAGCGTATCCATACCTTCTTCCATAGGGGAGCTTTTGTCCCTTGCCCAGGGGCCCACAGTGTGAGGCCACTCCATCGGGAGATGTTTTTTTGGATGAAACAGTCTCAGACATGGGATTCGCTGAGCAGAGGAGAGAGGGAGAAACACGAGTCCTGTTGTGTTATCTTCCCTTCTTCCCCAGCCCTTCCATCTCCCAAGAGATACTCCCTCCCCGCTCTGTCCTGAATCGTTCTCCCCACCTTGACGTAGAACTGGCGATTGAAGCAGCGGTATTGGGCGAACTGGCAGAAGCTCTGAAACCACGGTGCCTCTGGGAAGTCAGAGCAGACTGGCCCTGGAGAGGGATGAGAGAGAAACACAGGATGGGGACAGGCCACAGGTTTTGGCATCTGTCCCCTTGGCCCAGGTGCAACAAGAGATGAGGACCTCTTGGATGACGGTGTTCAGAGCGGCTTGTGGTTAAAGGGAAAATTAAACCTATCTGTACCCGAGTGGAGATCACAGCCTTATGCAGTTATAGCTCCCAATCCCAGGTGCCACATGCACTTTCTCTCCAAGCCATACAGGTTTTCAATTTGTCCTTCTGCCCTTTTTTACAGTTATCTTCTCTTTTACAGAGACTCAAAACTCTTGTTTCCATGATCTGATAAGGAGCCTGTTATTCGTCCTTGAAGGGTTAAGAAAAAAAAAAAAGGGGAGTAGTGATGTGATGAGTTAAAAAGATGACCAAACTGGACCTGAGATGTCGGAGAGAAAAATCATTTGACATTGATTCCAGCCATGCAGGGGTTGGAGGACAGTCCGTGTGGCCGAGATGCTGCCGGCAAACCCCGTGCCTGTACACACGTGCACCGTAGTCTTGACCAGCAGTGCCAACACTACGTGCTCAAAAAGTGCAGCTCTTCCTGTGGTGATCTCAGGACAGTCGAGGTCATGTGGGAGAGCTGAAAACCCTGGGAGATTTGGGGAGATTTGCTCTGCTCTCTGAGTGCATGGACCAGCTAGCACAGCCGGCCCTTTTGCGCACACTGAATGCACTGGTCAAGCACTGGCTGAGATGAAGGAGGTTAGCAGTGGAATTGTGCTGCTCTCCTGTTGGTTGCTTGTACACCACCTTTTACACTCTACGCACTTATTCTCTTGCGCTGAGATTCACCAGTAAAAGCAGAATTTCATGCATCCACCAGGATCCCCGCCTAGAAGAATGCCCACCTCGTAGGGAGCGTGGCTGATGCCCACCCTGTCCTTTGGTGATACCCTGTGAAATCCCTCCAGGACATGGCAGGACAGGGACTTGATCAGTGTGATGCCCCCCAGCACGGACTGGGAGCTGCAGAATGACACTCATCACACAGCCACTGCTTGCAAAGGAGCATTGCTGCTGTTGTGCAGGGGAGGAAGCCCAACCATCTGCTGATCCCAGTGCCAGCCTGGCTTTCCTGGGTCAAGCTTGCATCCCCAGCAGAGCAAACGAGGTCAGACTTGGTGCATCACATCTTGCTGTGTCCTGTCACTAACCATGCCTCTAATGATACAGAAACTTTGCATTTTAGGGTGGGTGGAGAAGAAAACTGTATTTTCACTCTGGTATCTGGGAAATGAGGGAAAGCTTGACATTGATAAATTTTCCTGTAGGCTCTTTTTGCCGGCCTCTTGATTTTCACCATGGCTCAGTTCTTCCACAGCCTGTCGAATGCTGAAGGCATGGTCTGACAGGCAGCTCGCCTCCTTTAGCACCCATCCCCATCTCCTCTTTTCGCTCAGATCATCTCCTCTCTGGAAACACTCATCTTTCTTTGAGTCTTCTGACCTTCCTGCCAAGGGGAGCCCTTCTCCGCAACAACTGCTCAGCTTAGTCAATACAATCTTTTGCCTCTTTCCTCTGCTCCTCCTGCCCATGTGTTTTGTGCAAACAGCCACAGCTTGCGCTGGCTGTCAGGAAGCCACCCCCTTGGGCTTTATGGCCAACTCCACCCGCAGGAGTTCACAGTGTGGGGGAGGGGGCTGGTGGTGGAATCAATTAACAATTGCATCATCACTAAAAGATCGAGTCAGCCAAGATATTGGCATAGG
>NW_009708026.1:0-9920 GCF_000703405.1 Apaloderma vittatum | reverse complement strand
CCTCCTGACTCATCTTCCACAACAAAGAGTGTTGAAAGGTTACATGTAGGCTTCTCCTGCTTGAAACACAAGGTAATTGCTTTCCTTGGCAGTACACCTGAAGAGGCACAACTAATGCTCATGAATGTTTGGATGTGGACAGTGTTGCCAAAACATGAGGACACATGATCTGCCACATCCACTCGGCCTCTCAGCCCAGCTGCAGCTTGTGCCAAAATAGCCCCAAAACTGGAAGGAAGGGAATAGAGAGGGTAATTAAATCTATTAGTCCGAGAGATGGAGGAGGAGAAGGCAAACAAGGCATCCTGCAAAGCTGTCCCATTTCCTGGCATTCCCAAATGCCCCTGCTCTTGGCAGCTGAGCCTCCAAAGGCAGCAGCACTGGGAGTGTGGCTGGATATGCTGAAGAGCAGTGCCAGCGCATTGGGCATCACCGGGAGAGGAATGAGAACAACCCTGGGTGCAACCAGCACCACGTCATGGTGAACTGCAGATGCTCACAAGGGAGTGAGGAGCCCAAGACCCATCCCTGCATCTGCTGCTGTGGGGTGGGACCTGTTCCCTTGATACAGCTGCAGAAACAAGCAAGAAATAGTTGCCCTCAAGCTGCAGTCCAAATAAGCACAGTTGGATGATCATTCAGTTCATTGACGTTCATAACTAAATATAAAACCATATCTTTTTATGAGAAAATTGTTCCTATTTTTTTTTTCTCTGAAGAAAAAAACAACAGAAGTAGTCCCAAGTTTTTCAGCTGCACAGATATAATTATGCCACTTAAATTCTCTGATGCAGGGGTGCAGGGAAAGTATGACTGCAGAGATTTAAAGGGTGCTGTTGCTATGGTGCTTTCTGAACTGTGATGTTTCTTGGCTCCTGAAATGTTAAACACTTTAAAAAGCAGCTTATCAACTCAAGCTTTCTTAAAGGCCCATGAGAGCCCATGAGCCAAGCTTCTGACTTAAACCCCAGATCAAGCTGGAAGGAGCCAGTCACGTTTTAAGATGAACTGTTGGGAAGAAATTATGAGCTTCAGAAAACTGTAGCCAGTTTCTTCCCACTTCCACCCCACCAACAGAGATGTGCAGAGACTGAAGAGGTCAGTGAATGGCCACCAATATGGCCACGGCTTTCAGCCCGTGACCCATGAATAGAGGCTGAGACAGCTGAGCTTGTTCAACTGGGTGAAGAGGAGATGGGGAGGTGAGTTAATGGTAGCCCGTAAGGACCCGAAGGAAAGCTGTGAGAACACAAAGTCAAACTCTTGGCGGTGCCAGATGACACAAGAGGGAAAATCCTGCAAACTATTTCTTGGGAGGTTAGGACCAACCATTAGGAAAAGCTTTTATCTCCAGGAAAGCAGTGCTATGCTGGAAGGGGTGCCCAAAGAAGTCATAAACCCAAACTCCTGTGCACAAAGCCAGGATGCTCTAGTGCTGCAGATGTCCTGCTCTGAGCTGGACTTTGGGCTAAAGATCCCCAAAACGACCCATCCCACCACCATCCTGCAATACTGTGGTATTTCAAGGCAGAGAAGGATCCGGCACTGCTCCAGCTGCTGCTTCTGCTCCCGGAGGTGGGGTGATCCCCCTACCTTTGGGGACATAGCCATGGTTCTCCACTTGATCCAGCTGCAGGATGGCGGGGCTGAGGCAGCCCTGTAAGCGACGCAGCTGGCAGGACACATGCGCCTTCCAGGGTGGCCACAGGCTGGCGAAGAAGAGATGGTACTCGCTGTCTGACAGTGGGCTGCCTGGACCAGGAGGTACTGGTGGAGCGACAGAGGGCATCAGCCAGGTCAGCAGCCCTGGGGGAGAAGGTAAGACGTGCTTAACCCTCCTTAGCAGGGGACAAGCAGTGGGTGGAAATGAAATAGCAACTGGTGGGGAGTCCTGCTCCCATCTGCTGGTGCTGAGCGGGGCATGCGGATGAGCTGGTCTGAGATATCCCTCCAGCACCCCTGCTTGCAGAGTCCCAGGGAAATCAGGAGCTCTATAGCAAAAAAGGGAAAAGGAATGAAATAGCAGAGGGGTGGGGGAAAAGGGAAACAAAGAAGTATGGAGAAAAAAAAAGAGAAAAGGAAAAGAAGAAAATAAAAAGAAAAAGGAGAGGAGAAGGAATAAAGTAAAAGAACAACAAAAAAAAAGAAAAAAGAAAAAAGAAAAAAAGAAAAAAGAAAACAGAAAAAAGGAAACAAGAAAAAATAACAAGAAAAAAGGAAAATAAGAAAAAAATTTTAACAGTTGGGTTTTTTTGAGGATTGAGTGGCAGTTGTTTTGGCTTAGTTTGATTTGGGAGAGGTTTTTTGCTTGGGTTTTTAGAGTTTTTTTTCCCCACAAAACTCCACCCTGTAGGCCCCTCTCCCCACCCCTGCAAGCTGACCTTGCTCTCCACTCTGGGGGTCCCCACCCTCCACAGGGACATCCCTCCATTCCCTTCTTTCACTCCAGCTGCCCCTCCACCCCTCCTGCCTCCCCCCCCAGCTCAGCAACCTCCAAGGTGGCCCTGGGAGGGCAGGCATCACTCACCCACCAGGCAGAGCAGCCTGGCCATGTCTGCCCAGGCAGTGATGGAATGAGAAGGGGTGTGACATCACAGTTGAGCTGTGGTGACACCAGGGAGGGGGCACAGGCCCCTCCAGCCACCAGCTGACAGCTGCCAAGGGGAGAGCAGTCCAGATGAGCTTGTTGCGTGTGGGGGTGTGAGGGGAGGCGAGCACCCCAAGGCGAAGGGAGAATCTGGGTCCCATGGGGACAAGGCCATCAGGAGCAGCATGAGCTGAACGAGGGGACATGGTGGTGGCAACAGCCTGCAACAACATTTTAAGCCTAGTCAGGATACCTCCGGCTTGAGGTTATCCCAAAAGTGATACACCCCAAACATTTTGTGCTCTTCTGCAGAAGAAAGGGGACAAAAATCTGTTCTGCTTGCAGGGCACTGAGGCGCACCCTGTGCCTCCCCTGGGAAGTGTCCCAGCATCTGCTTGTTTCGGGATGCAGTGGGAAGCTGGCTTGATCTCTCCTGGGGAAGCCATGTCGTTTTTTCAAATCCCAGAAAGTCACAGGAACATCGTCTGGTCTTCCTCTACCTCCGGCATGGGTGCCCCAGTGCCTCTCTCTCTGCATGGTAAATCTTTCCCAGGCAAAATTGTGAACGGTGCCTGCAAAAGAGGCCTTGGGACCATCTGCATGGAGGTGCCCAGAGCCTCACGAGGCTGATTTCGAGGGACACCCACACCCACATGCCTGTGCCCAGTTCTTACAACAGAGACTGAACTGTGGGACATGGGCGCAGCCACCCACAAGTGCACCCCATGGGATCGCAACCGATGGCCGGGCACTTTCTGATGTGAGGGGGAAAGATGTGACTGCAACCATCACGGACAAGCAGCTGTCAGGGTGGTTGAAAGGAAAACATTTGGCACAGAAGCTCTCAGAACTGCAGCCAGAAGCAAAATGCCGGGTGGCAGAGCAGCTTTGGGTATCCGCTGCATCACAGCCTCAGCTCAGTTGTGAAAAATCACCCTTGCAGAACCAAAGATCTGCAGGCAAAGAGGATGACGTCTTCAACAGTGTCTCAGGATGCTGCTGAAGAAACCACTTCTGCCACAAAACCTGGGAGTTTCGAGCAGCTCTGCTGTACACGGTGGCTGCCGAGAGTGCTGCGGATGTGTGGGCTGCGACTGCGAGGCTGCCAGGTCGCCTACCAGTGACATCCCTGAGCAGCCACCTGGGCTATCAAGGTGAAAGCTCAGCTCACTCTAGCCGTGCAGTCTGTTAAAAACAACAGCAGGTAGCTCAGTGGGTCCTTGCAGGAGACAAGCTGTAATTCACTCTGAGATGTCTTGCTGGAAGGTAATGTTTGCGAGAATCTTGAAGCCTGGCCATTTAACAAGAGCACTGAATTTAGGGTGATTTTGTAGCTTCTCAGAAAGAGAGTGGGGAAGACATCTTTTCCAGCTAGCTCTTGCCACACACATTAAAACAGGCAGTGTGGCTGGGGCTTCCAAATTTTAGCCATTTTCTAGTCTTCCATCGCTTAGCTTGAGACACATTGCTTATTAGCTGACTTTAGACAACTCCATGGCCTTCATCTCCTGAACTCTGTTAATTCCCTCTGCTCCCCTGTGAGAACAGAGCCCAGGCTGAGTTCTGTCACCCTGGCTTGAGCAGCTCAGTGCTGACCTCAGTGGCTGATGGAAATGCATGACCTAGGGACGCGCGCTGCTGTGGCATGTCAGGCAGCGTTATTAATGTCTGGCAGGTGCTGGCTACACGGCCTGCATCTACATGTGCCAGCAAGAGATTTATGGTGCATGAAAACAGGAAACAAGAATGAACAGACTAGAGTCCTCAGACATATGCTGAGAGCTCAAACACAAGGCAGAAGATGAAGGAGCTGTCGAAGAAGTCATCCTTGGCTGATGTCCTAGTAGCAATGCCTGTGGGGAGCTCCTGCATATTTGGAAAGAAGATGGTTGGTAATGTGAGGATAGGTTTGGCTACTTAGCACTTCTCATGCACTGCGACATACCCTGGGTTTGATTCAGGTTGTCAAATTCCTTCAGGGAGCTCATACGGGTCACAAGTCCATTGAGAAACCAGGTAGCCTGCAGCATGCACCCTGCAGGGTTGGGACACCGTGATTGCAGGAGACAGTGCTGTGCTGTGCTGTGCTGTTCAGCTAGGTTTGTGCCAGCTGGCTATGGAGCACTTGTGTTTTAGGTTTCCACAAAGAAGATCTCATCTTAGGAGGAGGGATGAGGGCAGGAGGAGCAGTAGTTTGGACAGGAGGCATCAGCACAGTGGGGTGTGGGGGGGAAGTGTACTCCTCACTGCCACATCAAGTAATTATGGCAGTCAGCAATGTGCAACACAAGAGTGATGTCAGTTCCAGTATTTTCTGGTTTCTGAGGCTTAACTTCACACCTTTCAGGCTGTACCCCTGATGACGCATTAAAATTTGCATAATTTTTGCACCAGAGCAGATTTGCAACCTTGTTTTCAGAGCCACCACAAAAATGGCGTTTCCTGCCAGCAATGTTCCTGGGCTTGCCTGAGCTCAGCGGGCTGATGTCCGCAGCTGTAACGCCAAGGCCTACAGCACAACCGATGGCAGCACTAGGGATGTGTAACTTGCTGCTGTTACAAGGAAAGGAGCTGCATTTTCCATGTGACTCTCCAACTGCTGTGTCGATTCTGAACTTCTTCCTCCTCTGTTACAAGGTTTGTATTGTCCATTTCTTCATCAGGCTGATAGGATATATCACAAGATCAAGGTGAGCACCCAACCTGATCCAGGTGACAGTTGCATAGCATGGTTCCTCAACAAGCACACTAGCCTAACTTGCCAAGATGTGTCCAAGTACCCGAGAGGACCAACAGCATCCTGGCCCCTATCAGCGTGTCCAGCAGGAGGGGAAGGGAACGTTCCCCTGTCCTTGGGACTGGTGAGGCTGCACCTTGAATCCTGTGTTCAATTTTGGGCCTCTCACTACGAGAATGACATTGAGGTGCTAGAGTATGTCCAAAGAATGGCAATGAAGCTGGTGAAGGGTCTAGAGAACCCAAGGCTCAGAGAAATAGAGTTGTTTAGCCTGCAGAAAAGGAGGCTGAAGGGAGACCTTATCACTCTCTACAACTACCTGAAAAGAGATTGCAGTGAGGTAGCGCTTGGTCTCTTCTCTCAAGTAACAAATGACAGGGCAAGAGGAAATGGCCTCAAGTTGGATATTAGGAAAAATGTCTTCAGCAAAAGAGTTGTCAAGCACTGGAACAGGCTGCCCAGGGAAGCGGTTGAGTCACCATCCCTGAAGGTATTTGAAAGACGTGTAAATGAGGTGCTTAGGGACATGGTTTAGTGGTGAACTCTGCAGTGTTAACAGTTGGACTTGATGGTTTAAAATCTAAACCATTCTATGATTCTAAGAACTGTTAACACTCTGCAGTGTTAACAGTTGGACTTGATGGTTTAAAATCTAAACCATTCTATGATTCTAAGAAAGAAGTGCACCCAGGCACACGGAGCACTTAACCAAAGAAGGAACGATGGCTAATGTTTGTTAGACTGTCAGCTCTGTAACTTAAATTGGGGGGGCAGGGGGAAAGAGGGTCTCATCAGCTCAGGAAACTCACCAAGATGGAGACTAGAAAGATTAGGTATGAAATCAAGACTCAGGGCCTTGTCAAGCAGCATCCCTAGAAAGCGTGTCTTAAATAATATGTTTGCAGAGGTGATAGAAAAATACTTCCAAAAACACCTGTTATGTGGGGAAAAAAAGTTATTTCAGAAAGGAAATTCTGGTAAAAATACCTGAATTTCTTTTCTCATGCTAGCTGAAGTGAAAAAATCAGCAGTGGTACAGTCATTACGGTGACATTAGCTGCACTATGCTTATATATTGATATGTTGTTAGAAAGTAAACAGTAGGGTCTTTGTTTATGAAGGAGGCTGGGAGCAATTATACTTGTGTAGCTGCTAGGGCAGACTAAGGAAGGGGCCGACAGAGCCCCTGCGACACACCAGGTTGTATATTCCTTACAAAGCATCAAAGGAAAGGGAAAACTGTGGTACCTCTATTTATTAAAACATACCCTTAAGAGAACAGGTAGAGAAGGGGGTCCAAAACCCACCACAGTTCCCCAGCAGCACGCTACCCCCTCCCCTCCACAGATGACTACATTCATCAGCAACGGCTCTGACTCTCCTTGGGGTCCTCTCTCTCCTTGCCCACCAGGCTCCTTTTCTTGCTCACTCCCTGTTCCCATGGCATTTGGTTTTGCTTCAGTCTCAGCAATCATTTGGCGGTTCCCAGGATCTTGGGCTTGTGGAGGTGCCCTTTGGCTCCATGCTGGCTGTGACTGTTGGGGATATCGCTGGGTCTCGCTTGAGCTTCAAGCAAGAGCGCATTTGCTGTGTGCACATAGGGCACTGGAGAGCACAGAGGAGCCTCCCTGACAGAACAGGGCTGGCACCTGCAACTCTCTGCCCATCGCATGTCTGATGTCTGCTGCCCACACCCCTCTGCACCGCCCGTGTGCACAGCACAGGCCTCACCAGTGACCGTGAAGTCACAAGTGAAGCAGCTTCAGAGACAGAGCTTGTCCGTCTGCCTGCGAACCAAACATCCCGGTGGAGGAACCTCAAGGAGAGGTGGAAGAGGTGGCCCAGAAGGCCAATGGCATCCTGGTTTGTATCAGGAACAGTGTGGCCAGCAGCAGCAGGGATGTGATTCTGCCCCTGTGCTCAGCACTGGGGAGGCCTCACCTCGAGTGCTGTGTGCAGGGCTGGGCCCCTCACTGCAAGAAAGACCTTGAGGGGCTGGAGCGGGTCCAGAGGAGAGCAACGAGGCTGGGGAAGGGACTGGAGGGAAAGTCCTGTGAGGAGAGGCTGAGGGAGCTGGGGGTGTTTATCCTGGAGAAGAGGAGACTCAGGGGGGACCTTATCACTCTCTACAACTGCCTGAAGGGAGGGTTCAGTCAGGTGGGGGTCGGGCTTTTCTCCTGGGCAACCAGTGACAGGACGAGAGGGCACAGCCTGAAACTGCGTCAGGGGAGGTTTAGGTTGGATCTCAGGAAGCTCTTCCTCACGGAGAGGGTGCTCAGGCACTGGGATGCACTGCCCAGGGAAGTGGTGGAGTCACCATCTCTGGAGGTGTTTAAGGAGAGGCTGGATGTGGCACTTAGTGTTGTGGTCCAGCCATGGCAGTGCTGTTGAGTCATAGGCTGGACTGGATGATCTCAGAGGGCTTTTCCAGCCTCAACAATTTTGTGGTTCTGTGAAGATGGGAATAGTGTTAGTCTGAGATGTGGGACAATGAAGGCACTGGCTTAGACATCAGTCCCTTCCTCAGCACCTGCAGGACGTGGATTTAGATGTCCTCCGGCTCTGCATCTGGAGGACATGGAGCCATATCTCAGGAGTGTGCCTTGGGCTGCTAAGATCAGCTGCCTGCTGGTGCTAATGGAAGAGTGGACAGTCCAGCCAAGAGCCACTGCACAGCAGGCAAGTAAAAGTCCTCTTCCAGTTG
This sequence comes from Apaloderma vittatum, assembly GCF_000703405.1. Lineage (NCBI taxonomy): Eukaryota > Metazoa > Chordata > Aves > Trogoniformes > Trogonidae > Apaloderma > Apaloderma vittatum. Next base: position 1,892 of record NW_009708026.1, on the reverse strand, counting down.
AGGCCTAGGTCTTCCATGAAGCTGAACCTACTTCAAGAGCCCAATGCTGAATGCCTCCATCCTCATAGTTGGATGACTACATTTGGAGGCTTATGGAAGGGGCTGTGGGTATCAGCCCACTCAGACAAAAGTGTTAACAGAGTGTTCTGATTTAAACCAAAATTATATGAATTGCTGACTTTAATCACAGGTTAAGTAATCTTCATTCCTCAGTTCTACTTTATTTTGGTGGGTTTACTGTCACCGGCTGAGAGTGATGCGAATATGCTGACAAATATAGACTTTACATTAAAATTGTATCCACTCATTTTAACTTGGTGGATATGTTAATCTATTCACATTTAGACAAGCACTGTACAGTTATAACATGCATTAATTCAGATACTTAATTTACATTTTATTTTGTTAGGAAATGGTGAATGAAGCATTTTTCACTTGTTATTTGGAAAATGGAATATTTAATTGATTGCAAAAACAGCATTTAAAAATGGTTTCTTGAATTAATAACACAGCCTGAAATGGAGTGGATTCATAAAAGCATTCTCTAGTGTTTTTAGGAAGGTTCGCTTCGTGCAAGAATAATCTGATCTAACCACAAAGTTAACCCTAGTGTGAGCAGTGGTTTGGACTACAGAGCTCCAGAGAGGTTTCTCCCCACCTAAATCTTTCTGTGGTATCTTAAGATTGTATTCTTCCAATGACTAGACCCTTCAGGTTTTTGGAACAAGGAAATCTCATGTTTTCAGAGGTGTTTTTTCTTGCTTGTTGTAGGTGTGTAAAAAATAATCCCAGCCTTTTCTCCTCCCAGCCTGGTTTTTGGCTTTGAATGAGTTATTTCTTCAATGGCAGGAACCCAAACCAATGAAATTAAATTGTACATCTGCAAGAGGAGACTGAAGCAGGCAACTTGCTGAAATTTTTTTCATACCGAGTTTCAGAACAGTAATGTTTGTGACAGGTTTGCCTGTCCTTAAGGCTTGGGCAAAAATGTGTTTTTTAAAACTAATACTTAAACTGCTTTATGTATTTAGAAGAATAAGCATAAATTAGCATAAATTAACCAAGATGTTTGACTATTTTTATAAATGAAATGCATTTTATTTTATAAGAACACCTATGTTTCTTCTGATACTGTAACTACTAGGCAATGGAGTTTGAGAAACTTCCTTTGGTTGTCTGGAAAGAGAGATAGGACAATTTGTTTCCTTCTGTTAGTCTTCTAAATCTCTTAATGTTTCAGTCTTCCTTGCCCACTGCCACTGCTTTAGAGCAGTCGGGGATTGCACGCTCCACAAATGTTGCCACTCAGCTTGTCAATGCCTCCACAGTTCGTCCTCCTGGGTCGCATGGCAGCAAAAAGGCAGAGCTATGGTTGATACTGTCTCTAGGCATATCAAGGATAAGAAGGTTATTAGGAGCAGTCAGCATGGCTTTGCCAAGGGGAAGTCATGTTTGACCAACCTGATAGCCTTTTACAAAGACGTAACCAGCTGGATGGATGGTGGCCATGCAGTGGATGTGGTCTATCTGGATATCAGCAAGGCATTTGACACCATCTCCCACAGCATCCTCATCCGTAAACTGAGGAAGTGAGGGCTAGATGACCAAGTAGTGAGGTGGGTCGCTAACTGGTTGAAGGGAAGAAGCCAGAGAGTTGTAGTCAATGGGGCAGAGTCCAGTTGGAGGCCTGTGTCTAGTGAGGTCCCTCAGGGGTCAGTTCTGGGGTCAGTGCTTTTCAATCCATTCATCAATGACCTGGATGAGGGATTAGAGAGCACTGTCAGCAAGTTTGCTGATGACACAAAACTGGGAGGAGTGGCTGACACACCAGAAGGCTCTGCTGCCATTCAGAGAGACTTCAACAGGCTAGAGGGTTGGGCAGGGAGAAATCT
>NW_009708025.1:0-11832 GCF_000703405.1 Apaloderma vittatum | reverse complement strand
GGGCGGCGCCGCTCCCCGAGGGCCGCAGAGCGGAGGGGGCGAAGGAGGCAGGGCCGCGGCCGTTGGTGAGGGCGGGTAGTTCAAATCCAAGCGAGGGAAAGCCGCCGTACGCGAGAAGCCAGTGTGGGAGGAGGGAAGCGAAGCGGATCCTCACTAGGGGCAACGGGCCCCAGAGCCGGGCGGCGAGCTGCTGAGCCGGCAGGCTTCTCCCGTTCTCTCCAACCGGCCGGGCCGTGTGTGTGTGAGGGGGGCGTTCCTCGCCTTCGCCCCTTCTCAGGGACGCCTCGCCGCCTGCCTCGGTGGCGGAGGGGCCGCTAGGCTCTGCATCTAGCGCCCTGCGACTCGGCAGGGGAGGGGGCGAAGCGGTTGCTTTGGCCGTGGCCGGCACCCCAGGTGATCGAGAGACCCTTGGGTGCTGGTTCCTAGGTAGCCGTCAATTATCTTCATTATATAATTACTGCCGTGAACGCACGTACAGATGCACTGAGAAGTGGGTAATGTTCCTCTTACTCCTCTCTCTCTTTCTCTCCACGTCCTTTCTCGCTTTAGGTTATCGCTAGGGGTAAACAATACTTTGAGTACAGCACCTTTGCTTTGGAAGATCTCGAAGTGCTTCACAACGTAGGGTAAGTGACCCACACCTCACAGACAGGAATTAACTTTGCCATCTTCAATATCAATACCTTTGAAGGTATTATTGTCTTCTTCTTTTTTTTTGGTTTTTTTTTACATCCGGATGCTCAAAGAGCAGAGTCTCGAGATACTCATTTTGACTACAGATACACCTGTTTAAATAACAGAGAAAATATGCTTGTATCACCAAAACTTTGCCTTTACCTGTTCTGTTAGCAACGGTGAATGGTGACAAATAAGGAGAGAAAACATCTCATCCGAGGCATAAATGTTCAGGGTGTGTTACTAGAGAATGTAAATTAGTATTAGAACAGGTGTGACTCCGTCTTAGAACTCCTGTCTAAGCTATAGGCACCGTTTACATTGCCCTTTAGGAGCCAACATTTTTACCTCTTTGGGCACTTTGTGAGACTAACCTCATCAGAAACTATTCCTTGTCTAAATATCTGAATTCTGTTCTTCATTTAGTTTGAGTCTCTGAATATGAAGTGTTTTGTTCCATAAACTTCCAGAAAATTTGCTGTTGACTTGTATATCAATTCGAGAACTACAAAATCAATAATAGATATAAGAAATATACAGACCATAAGAACTACACTTAACAGGTATGGATTTTCCTTGCTCTGTAATTGATTCGCTGTGTGACTAACCTTTTCTTCCCTGCATGTCTGTTTTGTGAGGTCTAGAACAAGGTTAAGAATGCTTCCAGAAATTACTTCAAATTAAAAGAGCTTGATGTTACATATCAAATCTAGTAAATGAAGATTTTCTCCTGATTAAAAAAAAAGTGCTTATAAAAACTACACAAGTCAAAAGAGGTTTTATTAAGCATCTCATCAATGTAACTAGCATTTTGTTCTGAGAGACATCCAGCACCTCTAAAAGGCTTTCCCTTCTATACTGTATTTGTAAAATAAGACCTTGTTTTAAATGAAATCTTAATTTGTACAAGTAATACGGTTTTTTTGGGAAAAAAAAGTGTATACAAACCTGAGATGTACTCTGGGATTTGCTCTGAAGATGTATAATGGACATCGTTCACTCAGTGTCTGTGCTGCAGTGTCTCCCCTGTTAACTTTCTCATCACCATAGTAAACTCACAGGCTCCTCCTGCTGGATGTTAGCATATTTACAACATATTTTTTGTTTTGAGTTACCAACTGTTCTTCAACTCTGCTATTCTGATCTCCCCTACAGCTGCAAAACCTTATTTTTGCCATGATTTTTATGCTACCTGAAACACAGGTTTGCTTAAATTATTTTATACTGTAATATTTTGGCTTTACTCTACTCTTAGTTTTTCGTAAGATAATTTCTCCCATGGATGTCTGAGAATGATACTGAAAGTGTGAGTTTTCTTTTTGTTTTTTTTCTTCACATTAAGTTTCTAAACCTGAAAGCTTGTATGCTTCTGTTAAATGTGTGGTTAGTTTCATCGTGCTAAGGAAAACACAAATATTTTAAAAGGTAAGTGAGGATATGTGACTTTTTTTTTTCCCAGTGGGATTGAGATTTTGAATAGCTGTCTCTAGGTAGCATCTAGATAGCAAAGTTTAAATCTCTGTCCATCAGTGTTTTTTAGTAGGAATATCTTCTGTCAGTGTTTGCTAACTAACTGCGGTTCACCAAAATTCATACAAAACAAAACCTCTATTCTTTTTTAAGATTACACAAATATTATGTCCTATTGTTACTGCATGTTTATTATAGGTCTTCCTCCTCTTACAAAATAAACTATGCTGAGGTGGACCTCTGCTTAGAGTGTGAATAATTAGGAATGCACTACACAGATTCTTCATCTCTTTTCCCTATCTTTTAAAAATTGTTTTCTGGCTCATGGTACAGCCTGCTGCCTAAAATGTTAAAAAGTGATGCAGATGAAACACTAGGTACTGCTTGGAATTGGTCCTGCAACGTCAAGGAAGTTATTCCCTGATTCATGCACTAACTCACTTAAAGCTATGCCCTTAGGCTTCCTATTTGTGCTGACGTTTATTTCACCAAGTAAAAACAGGGAGTGAAGAAAAAGCAGCAAATGGGGAAAAAAAAAAGAAAGAAAGGTACTTGCAGAGGTGAGTTGGGAAAGGAAGCAGCATAGAATTATTTTCACATATCTTTCTTTCTTGGAAGAATACTTCTCAGTTATGGGAATAGAGTTTTTTTCTTGTGTGTGTTTTAAATCTGTTTTATTTCATACGTACTGATGTTAGCATGATTCTATAGGCCTTTATGCCAAATTCAGTCTGCTGTTTAATATCCTGTTCCTTTTGAACTTCTGTATGTTGCTGCACACTTTCAATATTGCAATGATCTTGTAAAATGCCTTCAGTATGGGTTAAAAAATGCTAATTAAGTGACCCAAGGTCATCAAAGAATAGTCCCTGTTGCCCTGCAGTTTGGTTTCCCGCTGCTTGTATTTGGTGGCTTAGAGCTTAACTCAGGACTGTTGGGATATTAGCAGAGTCGTAGTATTTGTTGTTTAAGCCACCTCTAAGGATTCCTATTTGTCTGTTCTGGAAATTTAATCACGACTTCCAGGCTTTAAGTTCCAAAATACTGTTTCTAGAGGCCGGTAACATATCCCAGTAAGAAGGGCTCACGCAAACTTTGAAAGTCTTGCAAAGTTGATGGGAATTACTATGACTTCTGTGAGAACAACCTTCCTATTAGTGCTACTTACAACATCTTTTACACAGTTAACCTGTCTTGTGTGTAGAAAGCAGTGACCTATTGCCACTGTGGTTAAGGTGGAGAAATTTTTCTGTGATGAATGGCAAAAAAGAAAGTCTGTGTTCTTAGATCTCTTATACAGGTGTATCAGCCACTTGTACCTTCTCTAGGAAAATATAAAGTAGCTCTTAAATGCTTTTATACTTACTAAGTTTAAAAGAAACTTCCTCCCTATGCACATGGTGAGAGGATGTGTCCATCTGGTCAGTTTTTGAGTGTAAAACTTCAGAACACTGAGTTTACCCACACTGCTGAGCAAAAGCAGAGAGCTTCTTTACAAAATAACATTTAAATGTTATGGCAGATAAGAATACACTACTCACTTTGTAACTAGACTTAGATTTTATTTTCTCCAGGGACTGTAGGGATCTAACCAATAGGCAAACCTGTAGACTTGTGACTTCAGCATTAATCCTCTCATTTTTCTTAAGGAGAAAATGTCTTTTGACTAAACCTGTGTATTAACAGAGCTTCTGTTAGCCCTTGAGGACAGAACTGTCAGTGATTGGATGAACCGATTGCACAGTAGTAATAAAAGTCTTGGTCCTATTGAGGGAGAGGGAATTTCATCACGGATTTCAGCACAAATGATACTAGTTGCTGTGTTGCTTATTTGAAGTGTTTTCCCTTGGATGAAGATAGCAGATCAATTAGCTAACTGGATGTCTGTTTTAGTTTGCCTCACTTCTGGTATACTATGCATTTTAATCACTCATTGTAACAATTCACTTGATTGTGTTCACCTGTAAGCACTGTTTCTACTAAGACTGGTAAAAATATTTTTGCCATGGTGGCTGGCTTGATAGGCTTACACAAGGCTTTCTGACTAATCTGAGGGTGTTTGGGTGACTACTTTTATCATTTGTTTCAGAAATAACACTGGTACCTTCATTGACAAAGTCAAACTGCCACGCAGAGGATGTCAGACAGTCATTCAGTAATGTTCAATATTGTTAAAAGAAATAGATTAACATCTCCCAGCAGTGATTTTAAATACTCCGATTTTAAAGACATGTGCTGCACTTCAGTATTTTTGGACAGCGGATGCAATGAGCCAGTAAGAGATCCTGGTGCAGAACATAAAGAAGCACCGAGCGTAACAAGTTCATCACTGCTACAAGAGCATTCGGAACACATTCATCCAAATGCCCTCTCTTCTGTGTCACCATCTATTGAAAAAGAAATGAATTCTATCTCCTTATCAGAAAGAAGAGAAGCAAACAGAAGTGCAGATTTTTTTGAAACTCCCAAAGTGAGTAGAAAAAGTTCCTCACTACGCAGGAGGCTGCTTTTACCTAAAACTGTTCCAGCTGGCACAACTGTAGGATGCTATGAAAAACAAGCTAGTTCTTCAGGAGGCAGCAGAAAAAAGTTATTCTCTTGTGCTTTGAGCTTTGAAGAAAAGCTTCCACAAACAGCTTCAGGTTTTGCAAAAGATCATGATTACAAACCTCTGACAACTAGCATTTCAAAACCTGAAGACTCTAATCCTGATTGCCCAAAACGGAGACTTTCTTTTTCACAGCAAAGGACTTCTACTTTAGATGAGTCCAAAGGTAAGGACCCCTTGTTGCTAGAACCAGAACGTTTATCTCCAATTCAGAGTAAAGATGTCCTTGTTAGTGATGCTAATGAATTCAGTGAAAGTGTCCTCATGAATGTGAGTGATGGCTTGCTTAGGACTCCTACTTACAGTATGTTACCTGAGCCCACTGAGGGTACGTTCCTGCCTTCTGTCAACAGCCTGACAGAGAACTTCAACTTTGAACTATGTGATATAAGCTCCCTCCCTGTTAAGCTGGCAAGTGACCCAGATCTTTCGACACCTGAGGATAGTGGCTATAATTCGCTTCATTTGGACAAATCGGGAAACTCGTTTTCTGATCATGACGGATCTTTCCAAGAGCTCTTCCTAAGACGTAAAGAAGGTTCAAGAATTCTGGATAGTAAAAGAAAGACAAGAAAACTTGAACGAGTTAGAAGGTTATCCACTCTTCGGGAACAGGGCTCACCGTCAGAGACGGAGGATCGTCATGGCAGTACTGCTTTAGCACATATGGTGACAGAAGAAGAAAGAAACTTTGTCAGTGAAGATCGTGCACTAGTTTTAAAAGAACAGTCTAGTGGAGGCATAGCTGTAAGTCACAGAGCTCTCTCAAGAACTCCAGCTCTGAAAGTAGTTCAGGAAATTTGCTTGCAAAGACAAAAATCAGACCCAAATAAAAAATTGGAGAATATTGAAGGAACAGAAATACTTGCGTTAGAACATATTCTTGCTGGACTTATTGGCAAGAAAATGGGCCTTGAAAAATTAGATATTTTAACAGAATTAAAACACAGAAATTTAAAACATGTTCTTTCTATAGTTTTAGATGCTTTGACAGTTGAAAGTCTGTGCAGGTAAGTGCTACTGTCTTTCTTCTCCCTTCCTCCCCCAAAGGGCAAAATACACATTTCTGCAAATAAATTAGAATAACTTCTGGAATAGTGCATGTTGTCAACATAATTTGTTTGTGAGGAAATTAAAAAGTTTTGTCACCATTAACCAAGTGGCTCTTTCTGTGTACTTCTAAAAACATATTGTATGGGAAAATTAAAAAAAAACCCAAACCCAAAATAAACAAAGCCAAACATTATTAGACTTAAAACTAACAGCACCTGCAGAGTTTAAAATATATTATTTTTTTTAAGGCTAGAAAGTAATATATTTTCATTACAATTTCCCCTATAATGCACAGTACTCAAAACATGTTTTCTAGACTTTTTTTCTTGTGTGTTTAATTTCCTCAGTTATTTTAAGCACAAAGATGCAAAAAGAAGATTAATGAGTAGTGTTCTAGATTAATTTTTTATCAATAGATACTGTAATTTACTTCAAAGAAATCAAGAGTGCTATGTGTGTTATTAGTTACAAAGGGAATGTGATAGTGGGTGGAAGTATAAGGGCATAGAAGTGTGAGTTTGGAAGCAAACTTGGTAAGTAGCTTTTGTGGAAGGAACTTCCATAATTTTGTAAGTCGAAGATATGCTGTGTTTTTTGGGTGTCAGTTATTCTCTAGATTCTTCTATTACTCTACAGTGCTGTGTAAGACTACCTGAGATCTGCGCAATACTGTGAACGAGTATATAGCCGTAGCCTGTAAAATTGCCAATAGTATACAATATCATACAAAAATCTTTAAAAGGTTATCTTACTGTCATGACTTCTCTACCGTTTGGCAAAAGCGCAAAAGTGCATAGTGTTTGGGTTTTCTTTTTTCATTAATTTGTTCCAGCATTTGGAAAGTTAGCAAAAACTGGCGCGAAATCATTGTACAAGACAAAAGTGCACACGAGAGGAGAAAGTTTTACTTAAAACACTTGAAAGAAGAAGCTGGGGTAAGATTCGTCTCAAAGGTACTTTTTGTCAAACATGAAAGAAGATGAGTGAGATGAAAGATCTTGTAAAGCTATGGAAAGGTAACTCATAGAGGTTTCCAACATTAGTATGTGAAGGATTTTGGCAGGAGAATGTAATAGCTTTTATTGCTTTTTGGCTGTCTACAGTTTGAGTACTAGTCTTTCAACCACATGAGACTTCCTTTTTTCCTTCTCCTCCTCCTCTCTCCACATTCTTGAGAATCTCTTCCTCAGTTGATGTACAACTTTAGATCCTAAAGTCTGTTGCTTGTTGCTTGTGGCTAAGCTTCTTCATAGTATACTTGTGAACATTGGAAGGACATACAGAAGTTTTTAAGGGGTATCTAGAAAAGTAAACATTAATAGCAATATAATTTTTTCAGATCCTCCATGTACACACATACACTCCAGTGTAACCTTGCTTTAATTGTGACAAAATTTGATTGCTTTTTCCATGCTGGCTATTGAGATATGCCTTGATTTAGAAATATGAGGACCAGTAGACAGTGCTAAAAGACAGTTGGCTTCTTCCCCTGCTCACAGGTCTTTGTTTTTAATAGTTCCTACCTTTTGTTACCTTACTAAATATAATTATTTAATGGGAAAACAAACAAACAAAAAAGGCGAAAAGATGTTGCAAATCCCAAATGAAAGAAAGCCCTGATTTACTTCCTTTTTGTTTTGTTTTTTTTTATCTTTTTTTTTTCTTTTTAATTATAAAATTGAATAGGAGTATTTCCTGAAAGATGAAGATGCTGCCACAAGACTCAATGTTCTCAATAGATCTGCTCTAAGGCCTGTTCAAGCTCAGGCGAGAACTCCTGTTTTACAAACACCACCTGTGTCCGCTGAACTTATGCCCAGGAGATGCAGTTCTCTTCCCCATTCAACTAGCAGGCGGGAAGAATACATAAAAGTAGGTTCCCAGAAAACCCTCTTTGCTTACGGTTTCTGAGAAAACTTTCATTCACAAGAACTAAGCAGCTCTTCTCTTCCTCCTCTTGCTACAGGTTGCTAAAACTCTGTTCACTGATGAAGCTCTAAAACCCTGCCCAAGGTGTCAATATCCTGCTAAATATCAATTGGTAAAGAAATGGGGACAATGTAGCAGAGAGGCATGTGCATTTGAATTTTGTATTCTATGTCTGCATGCTTTTCACGGGTCAAAAGAATGTAATAGTTTATGTGCAAAACGGAAGAACAAAAAAGATGCTCCTCCAGGAAGTGCTGAAAGCAAAAGGAATTTGAAAAGACTCTAAATTTGTCAGGCGTATTAGTCCTTACATATAATTCCCTTCCTCCTCCTAAATTCCTAATTTTGTTGATATTTTTCCTAAATGTATGTATTTGGAAACTCTCAATGTGTTTTTTGCTGACTTAACAAGATAACTTCTCATGTATATATCTTAATCCATTTAGTGTATTTTTGTTTTTGAAAAAAAGTGAACATTTTAAAACATTTTGTCTTGTTTTACCTGTTGTGTAGTAGCTAGGCACTAGGCACTTACTAACATCTTATTTTTTTAATAAAGTATCGTAAATATAGTCTCCAGTACCCAGCTTACAGCACCTCACAGATATTTAAAAATGTGATTCTTGTCTTAATGACAAATTAAAGAAAAATATTTTTAAAACAACCTTTTAAATGGTATTTATTTTTTGTTCACTTTAAATTACAGTAACTGTTTAAAAATGTCTTAAAGTGGGGCATGAGGTACATATGCAAAAAATACTTCTACCCATATAAATGATGATACCTCGAAGGCAATATATTAGTTGTCTGAATTTTATATAAAAATAGTTATCTTCTTGTTCTCTTAGTCTCTGCAATGCAAGTCAATAGAATAGTAATTTCTAAATCAAGCAGATGCTGTGTAGGTGTTCTATTGTACTGTTGTGGTTATTTTTACAGAGTTTTCAGTTTTAATTGAAAACTTCAGGCGATTACACTATATTCACATATCTAAATAGGCTGTTGTATTACACTTGTGGCTGTGAACTTACCTTTATACTTAGTCCGACTTTACTTTAGCTCCCAGATACCAGATCATCAAAATTCTACTTGAAGATTATTTACTGCTACAAATCATTCTTTTTCTATCTGTAGATTTAATTAAAGGAATTCACTGATTTTTGCTCTTGAGGCAAATATGTTGATCCTTTACGGAAAAAGAACTCAGTCTGCCTCTTGGACTTCAAATGATTATTTTTTTTTTTAAAAAAAAAACCCAAACCTCCTAGCAATTGCAGGCAGCTTGAAATACAAGTGAAAGAAGTGGGCACAGCACTTCCTGTATGAAGTTATAATATCAATTTACTTCTCTGATTGATATTGTCCCACTTGGCCTTTCAAGGAGTTCATTTGTCACAAGCACCTTGCAAAACACTTGCAGTCAGCTGATGTTTCTTCCCAAATCTCCCCCTTATTTTGCCCAATGTGTTACATTTGTGATGTAAGTGTGTGTGTAGTGAAGCCTTATAATTTCAGCTAAGCAGTAAGATGTTTATTTGCCTCTCAGTATTTATATCCCTTTATTTTCTGAAAATTCCAAATAATAATTTCCAAGACTTTTTTTTCTTTTTTTTCCATACAATCTGTGGATGTTTAAGACAAATAGATCAGGACAATTCTCTTCAGGATGTTTTAAAAGCTCTTCTTATTTCTATCACACTGTTTTATTTGTAATTTGGTTAGTACTTTATCGTACTTTATATCTGGGATAATAAATCCCCATAGAATTTGGGAGGAGGAACAGCAACATGGTTAGTAAAATGCAACGGAAGTTTTAGTATTAATTCTATTAATCAAACATGGCATCATTAAAGAAGGGATTAACCCAATATATCTGCTAGAAAATCATGCTTATTGCATGAATAAAACTATTTTGTGAATAAAATTATCAATGCTTCAATTCCATACTTATTTGTATTTGCTAAGCCTTCGCATTATTCTCATTGAGTCTTAGACTGGTAGCACTTGAACTGGAAGACTGAAAGAGGATTTTATATAGAATCTATTCTGAGGCAGCGACTGAGGTGAGGGATTTGGGGGCAAGCTAGAGAATAGAGAGGTATGTGTGTATGTCATTTTGGTTTACGAAGAATGGCATTCATTACAGAGGAAGAGACTGCAAGTGAGAAAATTGCTAAATTATTTGTTTAATATTTGCATTTTCCTGTTTGGAACTTTAAGTGTTCAAGGTCTACTTAAAAGTTAATTTAGTTCAGAGAACTATTGGTTTGGTTCTTTAATTCTTAGGTATAAAGAAACTAACTCTACATTTGCTGAAATGTTTAATAGCTTCTATTGAAAATTAAACTGACATGATGAAGAAGGTACTAGGAGGAAGTTACATCACAGAAGAATCTGAAGGCAGTTTAACTTTATAATAGGTTAATTTGGATTGGTTATGTTTCTTATCATTGAATTACTGAATAAAATAGGGGATGGAAGTAACTGCAATGTAGAATGAGTACAGCATGTCATAGTATGTCAGACTACTATTGTCATCACTGCATTTCACCTTTGCTTAAGTACCGATATACTTTGTCTCTTAAAAAAAAGAAAGAAAAAGAAGCTTTAAATGCATCCTTGAAATTGATGGGAGAGTTGTGACGGATGGTGAGAGGATCTAGCTCACCTTCTGACTGCAGTCCAGTCCAGAAATACATGAGGTGTGCAAGCCTTGTTTTGAAAACTTTAGAAATAGTTCTAAAAGTATTTCTGAAACAGGTGCACCTTTGGATTGAAAGCCATATGGGAACTCATTTTAAGAACTGATACTTAAGTATCCTTTCTTTCTGAGGAAAAAAACTCTGGTAAGAGTTTTGTGAACTTGTCCAAAGCGTTTGCTTTTGCTAAAATCTGAATAATCCAGGGAGCATAGGGGTAGTAAATTGGTTTTGGTATAGGCATTATTAGCTTTTAAAGGTAGTATCTTTGCAGTGTCTATCCAACAAGGAGTAGCTTGAGAGGAAAAAAATACTTGAAACCTATTTCACTATTTTAAATGTATTTTCCTCTATTTTGACATGTTTAAAGTTTCCCCCTCCCCTTCTAAATCTGTCTCATAAAAATCTCTTCTTGAATTCAATGTCTCCTGTTAGGTCTATCACAAATGTAACTATCTTCTGGTGTTCAGGTGAAATGAATTCTCTGCTGCTCTCCACTGCTACACCTGAGTTGGGAGAAAGTGAGAAAGCGGTGCTCCTCATCTATGACAGTAATTTTTTTTTTAATAGCTTTATGCCTTGACATCAGGGAGAAATAAAATAGTGATATACTTCATGTGTGGGTAAATGGTAACATATCTAATAGAACACAAGGTATGTTACAGTTATCTAATAGCTTTTAATAGTTTGGATGAAAGGAATCAAAATTCTTTCATGATATTTGATTGCTATATTAGCAGAAATAAAGTCTTTGGGGTAGGAAAGTGGAAGTAACTTTTTTTGAGTCTATTAGTATAGGTTTTTTTCTGTATACTGTATCGTTCAGTTAGTTTTCAGTTACCACTAGGGTTTATGAATCTGGACTTGAATGAAACAGCAAAGGAGAACACAGATTCCTACTTTGTTTAAAAAAAAAAAAAAAAGAAGAAAGAAGAGGCAAACGACAAAAAAACAACATGTCCCCCCCGAAACCAAAAACAAACTATGAACCAGAACAAACTCCAAAACAGTCCACAAGTGTCAGCATCTTTTTTGACTGTGAGGAATTAGTTCTGACACCTGAGGTCAGGTACTAACAGTTTTAGCTAGCACGGAGAAGGTGTTCTGTGGAGAACCACTTCGGAGCAGGTAAGAGTGCGACTGGAGAGAGGTGCTGCAGAAAAAACGCCTGAAGAAAAAGCTCTTTCTGGCGTTTTCTCGGAGTTTTTTTTTAAACCTGGGATCGCTGCTGGGGGCGGTCCCGGCGCAGGTGGGCGGCTGAGAGAGCCGGGGCGGAGCCGGCACACCTGAGGTTCACAGAGGCTGTAAATAGCCTCTGGGAGGACAAGGACTAGTCGTTGCCCACGGAGGACGTGGCAGTCAAGCCTATTGTTCCTGCCTAACGAGGGGATAACTGCT
>NW_009708024.1:16203-18326 GCF_000703405.1 Apaloderma vittatum | reverse complement strand
CCAGGGTGATGATGTGTGCCACTCAGCTGGATATTCCCAAGAATGGGCATCCCAGGCTACCACTGAGCCAGTCCCCATCCCAGGGGTGGCAGCACGCCCTGCCACGACGTCAGGGCTGGAGCAGAGCGGTGTGTTCACGCAACTGGGCACTGGGAGCCAGCCGCACCAGCCCCGTCACGTGTCACTGGGTTTCCTCTCAGCAGTGCCAGGCCCCTGCCAGCTGAGCTTGAGGTGAGGCATTAACACTGGTATCTCTGTTAATATTGCTATAAAAGCAATAAAGGTAACTTGATTGCGGAAAGGCAGGGAGACCAGCGGGTTTGGAGCCATTCCACAGTGCTGCTATTAGAAAGCTCAGAATGAGGGTTATTAAATTACCGCCAGGTACTGCAGGCTTTTCCTAACAGGGAGACTTCGCCTTGGCTGGGAAACTTAAGCTCGGGCTTGTTCAGGTTAATTAAAAGAGAGCTGGACATCTTCCAGGGCCTCGCTTCCCATTTCTGATGGCTGTCCCCTCCCCTCCAAGGCCCAGGCATGACTGTACCATGGGCACCCATTTGGTGTCACCCCGCCAGGGGATGCTGAAGGTTCCTCAGGCATTGGCACCGGAGTTGGATATCCTGCAGGATGGCTACACAAGCGTCACTCGCAGTCCCTGGGTGCCTTTGTACTGTCTATCCTGGCACACTGTCCCTGACCCACAGAGTGCAGGAGGTGCTGCAGGGCTGGGGCTGGGATCCTCACCCTGTCTCCTGGGAAGGGCCCTCAAGGGAAAACACAGGTGGCAGCCAGAGGCTTTTGTGACACTTTGCCCCCATTCCCCAGTAAATTCCCACTCCCTTTACAGGGAAACCATGGGCAAGTGCAGCACAGCAAGGGGCTGAGCCGGGGCCAGGCAGGCAAAGGAGGTCTTTGCTCCCCCTCTTCGCATCCTGCCTGTTCCATTGCTTTTGGCATCTGTGGTCAGGCACACTCCAGCTGCTGCACAACTGGCACTTAAGGATTCACGTGGCTCTCCATCGCAGAGAGCAACAAACCCAACGTGGCCAGGGAGGGTGAGAAGGGGCTGGCTTTGGAGGGGATTGCCTTCTCTGGGCAGGCAGCAATTTTCCTTTTCCCTGTGCTCAGCTTTGGCTCGTGCCTCAGTTTCTGTGGGGATTTTCCTGTTCCCTCACTGGGTGATGGAAAGTTTTTGGCAGCCCCCTTCCCTCACCCTGGAGCAGATCAGCTGCAGAGTGGCCTTTGCAGAGGTGTAGGCAGGTGGTTACAGCCCCCTGGGCTGGGACAGGTAAAGGGGCCTGGGGGACTTAGGGCTGAGCTGACCGTGCCTCCTCCCAGCCTGCCTTTGATTCCCTGGCTGCCGGGGAAGGAGAAGAGGGTGCATCCAGCAGTTCAGGCCACAAGACCTCCCACAGCCCCTATGGAGCACTGCTCACTTTTGCTCCACCTGACCGCTGAGCAGCGGAGGACTGAGGCCCCCAGCACTTGCCTGTGAGGAAGTGGGGCTGGGCCCCCCCAGTTTGTCTCACTGCCCCTGGGGAAATGAAAAGCAGCCAGGGATGTGCAGAGCTGGGAGGGTTCATCCTGCTGCCAGTCGAGGTGATCCCCAAGTTGGGCTCCCATGGTGCAGAATGGTCCTGTCCTCATCCCCAAAAACAGCTT
The DNA here is from genome assembly GCF_000703405.1 of Apaloderma vittatum. Taxonomy (NCBI): domain Eukaryota; kingdom Metazoa; phylum Chordata; class Aves; order Trogoniformes; family Trogonidae; genus Apaloderma; species Apaloderma vittatum. The sequence goes on along the minus strand of NW_009708024.1, from coordinate 16,664 downwards.
TGGGAGACCAACCCTGTGACTCCTCCACTAAATTTCTGGGTGGCAGAGGGCTGACTGGGTTTGGGATCCACACTCCTGGGAAGGCAGGGGCCAGCTGCCTTGCCTGTGGCAGTGCTCCCAGGTCCCAAGCAGGACGGTGGGTGCTGGGGGGGAAGAAGGGTGCTGTAATACTTGCTAGAACCCAGCACTCTCTGCTTACTTGCCCTGACTGGGTTTCTGAGCCGGGCTGGCGGAGGTGTGGGTAAACACTGCTCACAGCTCCGTTAGTGACTCAACCCCCCAAAATGCTTTTTGGACTCATTTTCCCAGAGAGAGTTTAATGGGGTTTGTCGTGCCAAAACCCCAAGCTATGCCTCACTTTCATCCCCTAATGCAAGCCATATATCAAGAGACACTAACGGAGCAGGGAGGGTTTCTGACAAGGGGATCCTGGGAACAATCAGCCAATACCCCCCCCCCCG
>NW_009708024.1:13725-16159 GCF_000703405.1 Apaloderma vittatum | reverse complement strand
CGCGCACAGCCCTCCTCGGACCCAGGGAGCCCGTCTGGGGCCGGCGCCAGCAGCTCTGCTGACAGTCTGCTCTCAGAGGCTTTGGATGGTACCATTTGAAGTGTCTTGAGTGTCAGCGTCAGTGCTGTGTCCCTGGGGACAGTGTCCCTGGGGCCAGCCGTGTCCCTGCATGCACACAGTAGTTTGAAGGTGGGGGGCTCCAGCCTAAATTCTCCTTTTTCACCCCTGAAAAGCTGCCCCAGAGCCCTCTTGGGTAGGAGCTGTGAGGTCTGCCTCCTTCCCTGAGCACCGTGGGGTGCCTCGTGTCTTGTGCTCTCATACAGAGAGAGATGCAGCTTCCTCGTCCCAGCAAGGTGGGGATGGTTGCTGCAGTGGGTCGAGGCTCTTGTACCCTATTTAGGGCAGCATCAGGTGCTGAGGAGCGTGTGGTGCTGTGGCATCATCTCCAGAGGTGGCTCGGAAGGGGGGAACTGTGGGTGGGTGCCCTTTTTTTGGTGCTTTACAAGGCACAGGGAAACCTGGAGGACTAACTTTTCTTCATTTAAACATCCATGCATTTGTTTGTTGCATATGTTAGCCATGTGGATTTTGGCTCTCCTGGAGCATGTTGGCTATGTATGGCACTGTGGCACCTCGAGGGGGACCTACAAGCCAGCCTGGTCATGTAGATTTGTCCCGATGTGCTTTGCTCATCATCCTAGGAGAAAACCAAAGTGACCCCAGGCAGAGCCAGGGAGCCCAAACTGGGCACACTACATCCTTCTAAAGGGGGGGAGGGAGGAAATTTTAGAATAAATAAATAAACAAACCTCCCCTGGGAGATCTTCTAAAATAATTTCCAAGCTTTGGCTCACTGCGCAGAAACGGGAAAGCTCCTGGACATTTTCCTTCAGCTTGTCTGAAGAATGCCCCCCAGCAGGGTTGCAGCCAGGACAAGGGACCTGAGAGCTAAGGTGCCACCAGTGCTGGTCCCTGACCCCCCAGGACACTACAGGAGGAGCAGACGCAGGTGGGAACATCTGCATGCAGAGGAGGAGTTGCTGGCAGAGGGGATGCCAGCAAGGCTCATGTGCTGGGAGCAGGATGGGCACCAGTTTGGTGCCTTCAGTGGGAGAAATCACTGAACCGAGCACCCAGGCTGTGGAGCCAAGGGACTGAGTTGAGCAGGGGCAGCCCCTGGGACCACACGTGCCTGGGAGAGGCTCTGATGAAAGAAGGAGCTGGAATGATTTTGAGCAAAAGAGCAGGCTTAGGATGAGGATTAGAGACCCTGGTGGGGACAGGGACTACTTGGAGCCACCTTCCTGATTCCCAGACTGCCAGGTGGTGGGGACAGAGACTCAGTGGAACAGCACTGCTCCCCTCTATCACCCACATGCCCTCAGCAAGGCTGCAAACAAAGCCAGGAGGTGGGGAACCCTCAAAATGGGCTAGTGCTACTTCTGGGGTTAGCTCCCCTCATGTGCCTGTGTGTCAATAATTCAGCTAAGGGTGCTGTACCGTCTGGTGGCTGAACCAAAATGAGGAAATGCCCCATGCCAATGAGGGGTGTCCTCACTCCCATGGGGACACCCTGTTCCTGTGGGAGCCTTCCCCGGCGACCAGCCACCACACCACTGAGTGGCATTGCTCTAGGTGCCCATGGCCCTTCTCCCATCCCGTGTGCCTGCAGGGGTCCTGTGATGGGGTTGATGGGAGGCCCTGGGGGACCCCAGGGAGCCCATGGGGCCTGAGGGCATCTGTGAGGTTTTTATTTGCTGGGACCAGCCCTCTGTGGCCGTGAGGTTTACGAGGCAGCCGATGCGACTGCTTCCTCGAGAGCTGCAGCAATAAAGCTTGCCAGGGGGTCAGAGGTGATACCGACTGCTCTTAAGTGGGCAAAACCAGTGGTCTGGGATGGAAACTGAACTTCTTGAGCCATAATCAGAACCAGCAGGGTTAAATTCCGACGGCTAAATACCGAGGACTTAGCCTAAACATCTCTCCCCGTCTTGCTCTGTCTGTCCCAAACAGGATCCTGCAGCGTGTGGTTGTTTGGGCAAGGTCAGGCTGCCGGCGTGCCGAGGCTTCATGTGCAGCATCTCAGTGCGCTGTTGTGCCGGGTAAATAGCTTCTGCAGTGCTTGGGAGATTCGGAGAGACCTGCAAATGGATGTGGAGTCAAGCAGTTGCTGGTTCCAGGGCTCTCCAAAGCACCAGGGTGAAGCTGATGTTGGAAACCTGAGACCTGTAATTGTATTTTTCTGCCTGACTGATATCTGAAGGGTTGGTTGGTTTGTTTGCGTGTTTGTTTGTAGTACAACTATCAAAGGAGGTCTCGGCGGTGATGCACGCCGCTTCTAAAAAAGGGCCTGCCCCGGAGCCAGCACCAGCCCTTCTCCACATCGAGCCACTACACGTCCCCATAAGCATAACACGTCCTACCAGTGGAGGCG
>NW_009708024.1:11144-13694 GCF_000703405.1 Apaloderma vittatum | reverse complement strand
TCCGGAGGCGCGCCAGCATCCCCGCAGGAGCAGGAGATCGCCTGCCATGCCTGAAAACAGGCTCCAACATACCTGAACATTTCCAGCAGAGCCCCAGGAAGGGCTTTCTGCAAGGGGCAAGCAGTGGGTGTGGAGGGATGTGGCCAAAATGTGGCTGTGGAGAGGCAGGGGGAGCAGATGAGAAGAGAGGAGCAGGGCTGGGCAGGCACACCGTTGTGTTTCCTTGGTGTTGGAAAGCTGACAGAGATATCCCACCCACCTCCAGTAAAAGACAGTAATGAAATGCAAACGTGGCTGTGCATCTCAAGGTTTGCGTGCCCACCGTAGTGCAGTCCAGTGAGGAGATCTGGCAGGACCTTTCACAGGCTGGTTTCTCTGTTGCCCAACCTGACAGGGAGGTGGGAAAGCCCCTGATGGCATCCACCTCACAAAGCCACCCCCACCCCAGAGTCTGTCAGGACATTTCCACCTCACCAGGTCCCGGTTGCTACCTCCAGGCTGTGGGAACAGTCACTATTCCCTGTGGCAGGGTGTTAGTGGAGGGCTGGGCAAGCTGCTGAGCGTTAGCATCACTGTGGTTTATTATGCTCATTAATGATGTGGAGAAGGCAGCATGTTAGTAAAAACGTGACATATTTAGGTTAGTTAAGGCTGAAGGACTCTGCTGTTGTGGGAAAGGATTGCACGAAGATATATGACATTCACCATGGGCCCGTTTGAGATGATGCATCTTGGATAGACTAATCAAGATAATTCACATATATTGTCCTAAATTAATTATAGCCACTAAGTACAAGCCCAACGTGTCAATGCAGACAGCTCAATTAAGAGCTCTTATTCAATATGTGCTGATGGTCAAAAGAGCAAAGAAAAGATTACAATGGGCAGAGAGTGTGGAACAAAGTGGTGGAAATATTGCGGTATCGCTGCTTAAATCAACACGGTTCCACCAGTACATAGAGGAGCAGAGGGCGAGGGTGATGGAGCTGGACCGGCATGGTGAGAGGCTAAAAGGGCTAAAATGGGACCTGCTTCAGCCCTCTCTTCCCAATAACCTCTTAAAAATGGAAGAGATCAAGTATATGCAGCAGATTTTTAAATAACAAGGGACCAAGGTTGCGGGGAAAGAGCTGTTTTTAAAAGCAAGTGATATTTGGGTGGAGCGGGAGCAGTAGTTCCTGTCCGTGCGGGACAGTGACCCCAGGGCAGGTGGGGAGGAGGAGAAGGATGAGCCCAGCAATGTGTACAGCGGGTGAGACCAGGAGCTGACACTGCACCCAGGCTCAAGAAAGGAGGTGGAAAAGTTGGAGAGGGCTCAGGAATATGGGAAACTGCCTTTGAGTGGGAGGCTGAGGCAGGCCCCTGTCTATTTAATCTATCGCAGGCAAGGTTAGGATGTGACTCCATCACAGCCAGCACGTACCTCCGTGGGGAAGGATTTTCCTTCAGTCAAAAACACATAACAAAACCCAGCGGCTGGGGGCTGGAGCGGGTCTCATACCGTGACAGAAACACACTTGTGTCCCACACGCTGCAGAGCTGAGGGACTCCCCGCAGCCTCCCTGCAGTCGACATCACTTTGCCTGGGTGCTGTGATGCTCCACAGGGGACCCTGACATCAAATGCCACAGAGTGAAGGGTCTCGTGTACGAGCCCAGCAGTTGCTGCAGGAAATCTTTGGGCTGATTTCCCTCCTGCAAGACTCCGGCCAGCATCATGCAATCTCTTTTCATCCCTATTTCATGAGATGTGAATAATTAATGAAAAACACAATGCAGGGAGGATAAGATGAATATATATGTGTACATACATTCACACACACAGATATATATATACTGTTAGAAAGATTTAAGGCTCAAATGTATTGGTGATGTTGCAGTATAGCAGCTGTGAAAATGTGGGACAAAAAGCAGGGGCGCAGGGGACAGTCAAAAAGGCAGGAGGGGATTTGAGGAATATAAAGGATGGGATATAGGTGCTGTCTCCTATGGAAGGAAAGGCCCAAACAAGCTGCTCTGCAGAGTCCCTGGGGTCCCAGGGTCCCTACAAATGGCTGTGTTGTGTGCAGATGGGGAAAAACCCCAGCATCACCCCAGCCTGGGTTACAGGGATGGCTGCTGCTGCCTTCTTGCAGCCCCAATTCCCTGGGGTCAGGCACTGGGGCTGTGGGTAGGATGCCTTCCCGGGAGCTGCCCTGAGCTAACCTGGAGTGATCCTGCAGTGTGGCTCCTCTGCTGCTTTTCCATGCCAGGGCTGAGCCATGGCCTGTGGCCAGAGGGAGGCAGGCTGAGGGATGGGCGCAGGGGACAGAGCACCTCAGAGGTGACTGGCAGCGTGGCTGCACATGATGGCTCCTGAGCTTGGGCATCACTGTGGTCACACCTTCACTTGCTCAGGACATGGGGACCCTGGGAGTCTTCCTCACCCCTGCCCTGGTTTTTCAGCTTTCAAACCTGCTTCACCCCAAAAATACCTTCTCATCAGTAACCCAGCTTGTGTCCCCACCACAGCAGGGACCATCTGCCAGGCTGACAGCAACGACAGGAGACG
>NW_009708024.1:6857-11085 GCF_000703405.1 Apaloderma vittatum | reverse complement strand
GGGGCGGCCGGTCCAGCCCATCCTGCCTTATATCCGCAGAGTCAATGGCTCCCGTTTCCCAGGTCTCATTTATCACCTTGCTTTTTATAAATGGGTCATTTCCCATTCCCAGCCTAAGAGACAATTGCGACAGGCCCTGGCACTGTGCCACGAGCTCCTTTCAACTTCATAGCGAGTTCATCAAAGGCCCGAGATGCCATTTCCCCAAACAGTAAAAGTGTCAGAGAAAGAGGCGTGTTGGGAAGCCTCAGTGACAGCCAAGTGCTTAATTAGTGGTAATGCAGAGTTTACTGCCCCCCTCGCCACCTCCCCCTGGCCCCTTGTTTCTGGGAAGCGCGCGAAGGGTGAGACAGGTCTCTCTGCTGCTCGATGACCCGTGATGTCCCCCAGCGACGCGGTGTTTGGCAGCAGGGATGGGGACGTTCCAGTCTGGCTGCTGCAGGAAGGCGATGAGAGATTTCCCTGTGTCGTGCTCACCCAAGAGCATCCCATCCCTGGGTCCTCCTTGCTCCGCACCCATGGGTGCTCTGGCATCCACAGGCATCTGCTGGTCCCCAACAGTTGGGTGACCTGGGAGGATGTGGGAAAGCCCCGTTGTAGAGTCAGGAGCAAAAAAGCAGCATTTCCCACCCAGGCTTCTTTATCCCAGTTGAAAACTCCTGGCTTCTGTGGTGCCTTGCAGCCCCGTGAGAGTTGGTGGGGCAGGGCGCTGGGCCGGTTCCGGGGAGAGGGGCTGCATACCATGGTCACATCCCTTTTGTTCCTCTTTTCTCTGTGCTAATCCTCTCTCTTTTCCTCCAGAAATCACCTTCCTGCCCATCGCACTCCCTGCCTCTCTCCAGGCTATTTTTACCGTATTCTTTTGGTGACAGAGCAGCGGAGCCGAGCACAGTGATTTCGGTGTTCAAAGGCAGAGCGTAAGCATTAACGGAACTGATGGCATTACAGTGCTGGCACTCCTCTCTCTACTGGCTTCCCTAATCCAGCCTAACATCAGCCAGGATTTTTAGCTACAGTGCATTTAGCAAGGGCTTCTTGCTGCCTCTCACAGCTGCCACCTCTGACCTCGCAGGGGGGCCAAATATTCCATCAGAAGTTGCCAAATACAGGTAAGGCTCAGAAAAAAAATTCAAGAGATTTGGTGATGCGGTGCTTCACTTGCTCCATGCACAGGTGCCCACTGCTCCCAGGGGAGAGGATCACCGTGGGGAGCACTGCAAAGCCAGAGGTATGGGGAGTGAGCTGGAAGGACTCTCCCATCACTTGGCCAGCAAAGTACATGTCACACTCTAGGAAGAAGCTGATCCCACTCAGATCACCTCTGTGCCTTGTTTTCCTACCCACAAAGATGTCACGTCACCCATACTGGGACCCACGCCTGGCTGGTGGGGATGAGCAAGGTGCTGGGCGGTGCCATGACGCTGCATGTTGCTGGCGTTCTTTATCCCCACTGGGGCTGGAGCAGTGCTGAGCTGATATAAAGCAGATATAAAGCTGATTTTCATTAGGGAGCTGTCTCAAAGAAGTGCCGGGTCTCACCCTGTTTGTGCCCAGCAGGGCTGCAGCTCCAGTGGCTCAGCCTGCTCCCCGGCCACATGCCCCATGGCCGGGTCACAGGTGGCACCTCTCCAGCACCGTCCCACAGCAAGCAGGCAGAGCTGGCCCGGATCCACCCCAAGGTGGGATGACGGTCGTGATGGATGGAGTCTTCACATGTGCTAGGACTGTGCCACTCGTGTCCACCACAGAGGGACCTGGCAGCTCCCCAGCACATCCCACCTGGCTGCGGTTCCCCATTTCGCCTCCGTGGCCTCGAGTTTCCTGAGTGCCGGGCTCTCCCCCCGCCACCCTCCTCGGCACGGCTGGGGCCTTGCAGCTATAACCAGGAAACTATAAAACTTTACAGAGTGCGGCTGGAGAGAAACAGGAATTGCTGCAGTGACTGCCAGAAGGGCCAGCGTTAGATTCACAAGATTTTCCAGGGCTTGGACTCGCCAGGAAGGGATTTATCCACCTAGGAGGAGCTGTAAAAACTAAAATTAAATTCTTCGTCTTGGAAAGGGAGTGGGGGGAGAGAAAGAAGAAAATGCTTGAGCTCCCCCCAAATGCTCTGCTGGAGGCCAGGAATGGGGTGGGGGATGTGGGGCACCCATGGCTGCACCTGCTGAGCCCCTGGCTGAAGGGGGCCCTGGCATCCTGGGAGTCCCTCCCCCAAACACTCTGAGCGGGGCTGCTTCTCCTGGAAACTGCATCCAGCACCCCTCCAGCCTGATCTCTTCCTTCAGGGCATCATTCAGTGGTTTCTGTGGGTGCCAGGGGGTACAGTTGGGGTCTGTGTACTCTTCCCAGTCCCCAACCCCCATAGCTCCATCCCACGTGTTGCCGGTGAGTGCAGTGCTGGGTGCAGCGTGGGGGCAGTTTGGGACCCCAGCAAGGGGTGAACAGGGATGCTCCTGCTGGCCCAGCCTTATGGCATCCCAGCAGCTCAGTGGGGGGTGTTTCCTGTGGTGTTTTGGGGACTGGTAAGCAGGGACATGCCATAGCATCCTGGGCTTCCAGTACCTGTCTGGGTCAGAGGCTGCTGCTTTCTGAAGGGGTACAGCTGGTTTGGGGGCCACACATGGTCCCCAGCTTTGGACCAGCTGAGCCCTAGCAATCTCCCCTGTTTGCCTAAGGTCTCCTCCAGTGCCAGGGCTGCCAGCTCCCAGCCTGGGGGCATTTTGGGACTAGGGCAGCCCAAGCAAGTAATGCCATCCCAGGTGCATCTCTCTGCCCATCTGATTTCCCTGCCCTTTCCTCCATGCTGCTGTGAGACCGGCAGGTCTTCCCTCACCACCCTGCTCCTCCCCATCCCACCAGCCACCTGCGGAGGTGGCAAGCAAGGGCACAGCCACGGTCACCCAACCATGGGCCCGTGGAACCGGCCCTGGCACCCACCACATCCCGCATTCCTCTATCCCTCCTCATGGGATTTTCCCCAATATAAACGTGTGTACAAATGCCAGGAGCCAGGATGGCTCATACAGCATCCCAGCCAGCACACAGTGGAGAGGGCTAAGTCATGATAGGCTCTTTTTAGGAATATCACACTCATGAAGTGATAAATCTTCCGTCACTGATCTCTGCAACAAGGTGAGTCCCCGGAGCCTCATCACCGAGCGGCATGGGAGAGCATCCTGCCACGGCCAGAGAGAGGCTGAGCTGCTCCTCCAGACATGTGGAGGCAAAGATCAAACAAGGCTCACTTGGAAATCTCAGCAAAATTGTGCTAGAGGACACAAAGGATGTCCAGGCCAAGCCAAAGCTGCAGCATTGCCATCGCTGGCTCCTGGGATGAGCCGGGCTGTGCCGGGGCCCCAGCAGCACCAACTGCCCAGCTGCTGGAGTGGAGCACGGCACGCCAGCAATTTTGTTTTGTACTCACATTTTCAGGCTACAAAAGCCAAAGGAAACATGCAGATGAGAAGTTTTACGTGCAAAATCCCATCGGCTGAGCACCCGGCTGCTGCCAGCACCGCGTCGCCAGCGTCCTGCCTGGCCAGGTCACCTACGTGCTGTTTCGCAGACGGGCTTTGCAGCGATTTTCCTTTTATTTGAATCTTTTTGCCTGCAACGGATTTTACACCGAATGCACGGAAGCACTGATGCAAAAGTATGTATTGGGGAATGCTCTTTTGTTGCTTATTCTGGTTTTCTTTCTAATTTTTGCCTGTTACTGCCAGTGCAGGCTCTTAAAATAACTGGCTACTTTAAACCTTGTTCCTTTGTTCCCCGGCTGAGCACCGCTGGCTGCCAGCTGGAGAGGGAGGGAGGTGAAGTGTCACGGCCCTGCAGAGAGTATTAAAGGAGATTTGTGGTGATGGGGACAGTGTGTTACACCCTGACTCCTCTGAGCTGCCTTCTCCCTCACTGCTGGCAAGGATTGGTTCTGTGGGTTTTCCCAGGGAAGCCCCGGAGTTTGCAGGTTCTCAGCTGGCCCCCCCATGCCACTACCCAAACCTCATCCAGGCTCCAAGGGGATAGCCATAGGTTCATTTTGTTTCAGCCCGCAGCTTTACAGCCTGCTGGCAGGTCCCCCCACAGTTCCATGTCCCCCACGGACTCCTGACAATCCCCCCTGATCACAGACCCCTGCTTGCAGGGCTGCCCCTCTCCCACCCGCGCACCCTCCACTTTGCAGCAAACTTTTTAAACCACGAAAGCTCCCGAGGGCTGAAGGAGGAGGCAG
>NW_009708024.1:6579-6808 GCF_000703405.1 Apaloderma vittatum | reverse complement strand
GTTAGGAAATGGGACCCAGCCCCAGGGGAAGCAGTAGCTAAGCCTGGGCTTATCCCTCCCGAGCTGAGCACCAGGGCAGCAGATGCAAATCCCAGGCAGGCTGGGCGCTGCCTGGCCCCTCTCCCAGGGCTTTTGCGCCCTCGTCCTCGGGCACCCCAGGAATGCGGCGTGACGGGGAGAGGGGGTCCCTGCAGCAGGGGGGAATCCCAGCCCGCCAGGGCCCAGGCAG
>NW_009708024.1:5784-6557 GCF_000703405.1 Apaloderma vittatum | reverse complement strand
ACTGGGGCTGGGGCGAAGCCCAGCTTGGAAGTGCTACGTCGAAGCTTGTGTTATGCCTGGGCACGTCCCTCCTTTGTTTATTCTTTCAGCTTATTATTTTGTTCAACTATTTATTCCTGTTTGCCTTTTTCTCACGGTGGCTGTGTTTATTCAGTACGGTGAGCCTGGAGCCTGCCGGATTCGCGCGGTGCTGCCGAGCAGAGCCGTAACCCCGGCACAGCAAGTGCAGTGACAGGAGCCCCCCGCTGAGGTTTCCTCGAGCACCTGTGGAGAAGATTGCAATGGGTGAGATGGTGTTTCAAGGGGACAGCAGACAGGGGATGGCAGGGTACAGGAGGACGATCACGCATGCTTGGGGCTGTTGGTGTCGCCAGCCGGCAGGCACACCAAAGGGCTTTGGCACCTGTGTGCCTTTCCACCAACACAGCCCTGTAGGGCAGCTGCGCCAAGTGGAGAAATGTTGGGTGGGAAGGACACAAGTTTGAGAAGCGTGAGGGTGGCCCAAGAGGTGATGCCACCCCCTTGTCATCAGTGATGCTCCCGCGGCATCCCATCCCCACCAGAGTCCCAAAGGTCCTGGGTGGTCCCAGAGTCTGTGCCCACCATGGTACCAGGGTGATGTGGAGATGCCAGCATGCTGTCAGCCCTCCTCCCAGCCCTGGCTTGCCCCTCCATTCCCAGGCTCCACGCCAAGTTCCCTGTGGTGGCAGCCCCTAGGGACCCAAAATGCTGGGTCCTCTCAATGCTGAGGATGCGGCTGCGGCTGGGGGGGG
>NW_009708024.1:3644-5753 GCF_000703405.1 Apaloderma vittatum | reverse complement strand
TCTAAATGCTGAGTCGGCGGTGGCGTCTGGGGGCCGGGGAGCCATGGCAACCCGGCAAGGATGGGGGTTGCCATGGCGACTGGAGGCACAGCATCTGGAGCTGACTTTGGGCAAGGGATGCTCCAGGTGGGGTGGAAGGCAGGCTCCGGGTACCCCTGAGGCTAGGAGATGCCAAAGCCTTGGCTCGGGGTCCAGGAAAGACCTCCCTGCTCTGAGGGTTGCCCCTGGCCTGCAGCGCCTGAATGGGGTGGGCAGGAGGGGGTTGATAGGGTCCAGGCTCTGCACTTGGCCCTGCCACAGCACCCCTGTACCCAGTGCCGCTCTCAACAGTGCTGGTGCCTGCACCCTTGGTCCAGGGAAGAAACCAGCTCTGCAGGGCATGCAGTGTCAGCAAGGGCTCTTGGCTTTTTGCAGTCAGGAGGGTCTGCTGAGCATCTGTGAATGCTTCAGATACAAGTATGAACCCCAAATATCTTGTCAGCCTACCTGGAGGTCACTACCCCCCACGTTGTCTCTGTGGGGTCAGTCTGGGACACAGAGCAGGATTCAAACCCTAAATCCGCCGTCTTTGGAGGGTAGCTGCTCCATGTGACCAAGGCAAGCACCCAGCTGCCCTCAGCTCAGAGTGGGGCATACAAAGGGTGCCTGTGCCAGTGGTTCAGCTGCAGCCCCCTAAAATGTCATGAATGGGACCAGACTGCTAATTGCCTGGTCACCACAGGTGCCCAAGAGGGCAGTGGGCTGGGTGAGGACTCCACCATAGAGCATCACAAATCAACATTCCTGCCGTGGCCACCTCCAGCCCCTTGGCCACCCACTCTGGAGCCCATCTCGCCGTCCTGCCCCGTCCTGCCGTGTCCTGTCCTGCTGCTGGACTGGAAGGCAGCAAGGAGAAGGGAGCGATGGGAGGTGACGGGAGGGAACGGACCTCCCAGCCAGGAAGCACGTGGGAGAGTGACATTTGCCAGACACCAGTGCTGCTTTTGATAAAGAGTGGGGGGCAGTTTGCTGCCCGCAGGCACCCACGTTTCCCACACCTCCCAGCAGCTGTGGCCGAGCCTCATTCCCCAGCCCTGGAGGCTTTGCCTCCTGACCCCCCTCAGTGCTGTCCTGGCAGAGCCAGAGCCGTGCAAGGCTGGACGCCTCCTTTCCCTTTCAGACTTGGAAGTCTGTGCAACAGAGGGGAAAAGGGCACAAAGACTGACATTTTTTAAATTATTCTTTTTTTATGTAGCATTTGTCAGAATCTGATGAGAAAGGACTAATACAGAAGTGGGCAGTATCACCTGGACAACATCAGCACAGTTGCAACACATGCAAGACAGACAGGGCCAGCTCTGCAAACACACAAAACTCATTGCGTTTTTTCCTGAGGGCTCATCCTTAGTGCAGGAATCAGCTTAGGAGCCAGGTTTCCAGGCACCTTTCCTCCTCGAGGTGCCTCCTGGAGCTCCAGGATGCATCAGGCTGGTCCCTGTCCCACTGCAGAAATGCTGGTTGGGCTCTCCTACAAGCGCACACCAGCAAACGGGGCTGGCAGGCATTTGCAGCGATTCCACCCTGAAGCTTGTGGCCAGGCTTTATATCCTAAGCCTGCTTCAAACTTTGTACTGGGAGAAGTGATTTGTCTGCAAATGTTATGTGGTTAAAATAAATGCAGAGAATTTTAATCCTGGGAATTTGGAAAGTAGGAGATTTAAAATAACAAAACCCTTTCATATGGCACTTAATCTGAAATTAGCTGGGTTTTAAGTTTTACGGCAGTAGCTGATCATTTCTCGGCCACCTCCCCCTGAGGGGGGCTCCCTATGTCCTCGGAGTGGGGGGTGCAGCAGGGGCTGCCGAATGAGCTCTCCTGGCCACATCGTGCCACACCGTGCTAGGGCGGTGCCGGAGCAGTGACGGCACTCTTTTTTTGTTGACATGGAATGGATCTCCCACAGCTACTTAAGGTTTTAATTGCCCTGTGATTAAAGTTTTCATTACTAAGCAATTAGCACCTGAAATTTTAAGTGCTGAAGTGTTTAACTGCATCCTGGAGCTGCCAGAGGTGAGGGGTGGTGGATGTGGGTGGGACGGGAGAGGGGTTTGAAGTGGCGACCAGGAGGG
>NW_009708024.1:2906-3550 GCF_000703405.1 Apaloderma vittatum | reverse complement strand
GGTGCCCTGAGGGGTGAGCTCCCGGGGCGCCTGGGAAGGAGACAGGCTGGAGCCAGTGATGACCCGGCGGGAAACGCGCCGGCTGGGCGAGCTGGCACACAGTGACATTCCCTGCCCTGGGAACGGGGTGGCGGGGCCCCTCTGGACCCCCTTGGTGCTGGGGATAGCATGGGGTATCCCTCAGCATGGCTGCCCCAGGTGTTCACTCAGGTGTTACCCCTCTGGGTGATGCCCTTCAGCCAGGGGGACGTGGAGATGCCACCAGATGCGACGACAGCCCTGCTGCAGGGGTACCCGCCCCAGAAACACAGGGAGATCCTCCCATCTCAGCTTTCCTGCACCCCCGGCAGAGCTGCACTCCTGGTAAGCAGGCAATGGAGGCTTCTTCTCGTGTTTTTTTTTTCTCACATTCACTCGGAGCCACCCTTCAGACACACGTCCCCATATCTCTCTCATGACAATGTGCTCCCAGGGCTGGCTACCCTGCGAGGAATGCACTCCCTTCTGTTTGTTTTCAAACTCTCACTGGGTAATTTCATCTGGTGCCCTTTAGATCTTCTGAGAAAACAGGAATAATTGTTCCCTAATCACCTTCTCCTTACGAAGCTGCAGCCGAGGTTGCTGCACGCAAACAGGCTGAGGGG
>NW_009708024.1:0-2875 GCF_000703405.1 Apaloderma vittatum | reverse complement strand
TGAGGGGCGTTGGCTGGATGCACCCATGTGCGTGGCCATGGTCTGACACACACCATGCGTGTGCCCGTGTGATGTGAACCTGTCACCGGAGCACGTCAGGGCTGTGTTTGGAAACAGGGAGTGAAAGTCGGGCTTACTCCAGCGGGATGGGGTCTCTGGGTGGGAAAGTTTTCACAGAGAGAGGGCTGGGCTGGGAGGTTTGTCCTCTGAAGGTCCGTTGCTGTTGCTAGTTTTTGAGGTTTCCCTTTCATCTCTTTTCAGCAGATCCTGCCATCGTGCCGCTCCCCGTCTGAGCCAAAATGCCCCCTGGGGACACTGTGAGCACCCCAGCAGGCTGGAGGGCTGTTGTAAAGTATCACTAACTCGGATCAGTGCTCAGACGTGCTCCCCTGTTTACCCCGCGGCCCGGCGTTTCACCTCTCAGACCATCCCTGCCCATGTTTTGCTGACACGGTCCCTATTGCATTCCGAGGAGGTGTTGGTGGAGGGATCGAGGCTGTGTGTGTGTGTGCAGGGATATCGCGAGGCGAGATGCCCACGTTTCCATGGGCCTGTGTGTCCCGTGGCCACAACATCAGCCCATTCCCCCGGGGACCGCAGCAACGCCGTCCCCAGCACCGAGTCCTTGCACAGGCAGCCCCTGCCAGCAAATACCACGCAGTTACCACAGTTATTTCCTATTGTGCAGGAGCCAGAGCCCTGCCAGCGCTGCTCCCCAGGCTGCTTGCCGGCTGAGACACCAGGCAGCAACCACGGAGTCCCCAGCCAGCTACCTGTGTCGCTGCCTGCCTGCCCCCAAAATCCACAACCCCTGGCTGGGACCGAGGCGCTGAGCCCCCCTGCACCGGCGGAGCGTGGGGCCCCGGGGAGAGGCCGGCTGGCAGCACCAGCACGGTGGGAGCAAGTGGGGGCTCATTAATTACAGAGCGTGGGGAGAGAGGGGATTATATGGAGCATCCTCCCACTGCCTGCACCAGCCCCCCTCTACCCCTCCCCTCACTCCCTGCTCCAATTTCTCATCCTTTTCTGAAATAAATTCCTTTTGGGCTGAAATTTGCCAGGCATGGCTTGGCTCCAAGGGGAATTCTTGGGGAAAGTTTAAGTAAAATTGGTTCAGCCATTTTTGAGTTATTCAAGTGTGAATAAGCAATTTCCCCACACGCTCCGTTCAGAAATTTTGTGCTTGGGTAACTCAGACTTCTGGAATCACGGAATAAACGAGGTTTCTCCATCTCACTAAGCTGGCAGGCTCTGTCTGCAGGGGTTGGTACACTGTCTCTGGCAAGAAGGATTTCCTGGGAGTGACTTCACAGGCAACCGGCAAACCTTCCCACTCTGAGTCTGGCTCTTGTTTAAGTTTCTGTGTCTCCATCAGCCCCAACCGTTTTCCCTCCCCGCTGCCACGGCATCGTACCCTAACACATGTGTTAATGGTGCCAGCTTCATCGCTCGCGTCTCCATTGCTCGTCTCCCTGAATGACAGCATTTCCAAACCAAGAACTTCTGCTTCTTTGCTCATACTTCAGTATTTTCCACTCGGGTGATCTTTCTGCTGCTTTTCCCCCCAGATGCTTCCTTTTACCTAAAGCGAACAACGTCCCACTTGCTGCTTCTCCTGTCCCTTGCAGAGGTTTATCACAGTCATATGTCATGTCCCGACTACCATGCTCTCTCCCAAGCTTGGCTTTTCCCTTCAAGAGCTGTGCCCAGCCGTGCTGGGACACTGCAGCGGCCCTCAGGGCACAGCGCCCTGACAAGGCTCCCTGCAGCTCCCAGGGGATGCCAGCATTTCTATCGGTCATCTGCAAATTTTCGGCAGGCCAGGCAGAGTCTCCGGGCCACGCCAGTCTCTCTGGGCAGGGCTTGGGAAGCCAAATCCTTCTGGGACAAGAAAGGAAAATGCCCATCCGGACCCTGGTGGGTTTGTGCAGCAGAAGGAAGAGGCAGTGCAGACCTGCTCTGCATCCATCTGCACAGCAGATAGGCCGACCATGGCCAGACCCGACAACCTCCCAAATTCCCGCTCCTGCTGGGAGCTACGGGGATGGAACTGCAGCAGCATGGCGAGGGCGTTTCTGGGGCAGGTTTCTGGGGCGGGGAGTGCTGTTTGCAGATGGCAGGCGGCGGCGGCGGGGGCAGCCCAGATGGCTGTGCCACGGGGTCCAGGCTCTCTGGGGCGATGCACCCAGCCATGCATTCCCCTACCCTGCACTCTCTGGAGCTCCCAACCACCCTGGGGACCAGGAGTGTCAACATGCCCCAAAATCAGAGACTAGAGATTTTGCTAAGCCCAAGCCCAGACTCTCAGGAGACGTGTGGTGCAGAGCAGAGGGCCAGGACAGGTTGCAGTCCATGGCCTGCACCTGGCGTGGCAGGAATGTGTCTGTCCTGAAGGATGTGGCAGTGCCAGCTCTGGCTACATGCACAATATGTGTGTGCGCATCATCCTAAGGGAGCAGAGTCTGTCCCATATAGGGCCTCAAAACTTCCCCATGGAAATGTCGGGAGAGAGTGGGAAGAGGACTGAGGCTCCCACAGGCTTTGAAGCCATGGCTGCACACGTGGTAGCAGATACTGTGCCTCAGTGGTTAAGGCACGCTGGGGGGGTCACTGCAGGGTGCTCTCTGTAGGGTGTCACCCTGGCCAGGGATCCCAGCACTATGCCTTGTCTACCATGGTGGAAATCATAGTGTGGTGGGGACGTGGAGTTGGGTGGGATGTGATGGGATGGGATGGGACAAGATGGGGTGAGATGGGGTGGCGCAGGGTGGGATGCGTGACATGATGGGATGGGGACTGTAGAGGACGGGACAGCAATGGGTGGCACAGGCAAACCAGGCAGCCAGCGGAGAGGCACAGAGGGCCCCAGGGGCCG
>NW_009708023.1:10066-10370 GCF_000703405.1 Apaloderma vittatum | reverse complement strand
TTTATTTACATATTTATATGTAAATAAATTTCAAAAGTAAATAAGTAAATTGCATCTGTAGATAAAGGTTAAAACTATTCTGAGGTGACTCAGGAGCTATAACAAGTCAGATTTAAATGTCTTCCAACAAAGGAGCTTTTTTTAAACCCAAGCAGCAGCCTGGAAAAGCCGTTTTTACAAG
The DNA here is from genome assembly GCF_000703405.1 of Apaloderma vittatum. Classification (NCBI taxonomy): domain Eukaryota; kingdom Metazoa; phylum Chordata; class Aves; order Trogoniformes; family Trogonidae; genus Apaloderma; species Apaloderma vittatum. The sequence goes on along the minus strand of NW_009708023.1, from coordinate 10,189 downwards.
CTTTTTCCAACCTGAGCGCTGGGAAAACACGTTTCAGAGGTGGCTTCTTGCCATTTGCTCAATGCCAGCGGGACGTCGCAGGATGGGAGGGGTGAGATGTGCTTTGCAGGTAACAAACGGAGG
>NW_009708023.1:683-10032 GCF_000703405.1 Apaloderma vittatum | reverse complement strand
AGCCGGCAGCACCTGGGCCCTCATCCTACAGAGACAGACAGGAAAAGATCCGGATATAGAGGAAAACCAACCCTGCGCTTCCCGGCGTTTCCCTCCTCTCTGTGTCCTTGCCTCCCCTTTTTCCCGCAGGTGTTCCCCTCCAAATTTCTATTTGCAACTTCAGAGTCACAGCGGCCGAGTGGGATCATTTCAAAATGCCGAAGCCAGCTCACCCCCAGCCACCCGAAACCAAACTGTGGATTTTTTGGAGGGGACTGTCACAGCTCCTTTTCCCTGCAAGCTGAGCAGCATCTCCCCCGCCGGAGCCGTCTCCCAGCAGTGGGACCGGCATCGCCCGGTGGCTCCTGGGACACCCAGCCTGACGCAGCGGTTCTTTCTGCTGGTCACCAGCTGAAATTGGGTGCCCACCCTGGGGTGCTCAGGTGCTGGCAGGGACCCCACCGGAGGGGATGCAGGTGGTCGATAACGTGACCTTTAACTCCCAGCCCAGCGTGACTCCTGGGCAGAGCGAGCGGCAGCGCCTAGGCTGGGAGCATCGCCCCATCTACCCCGTTATTTGGGCATGATACGTTCTCAAATCCCTTATTTCTCTTGGGAAATGGATATTAAAACCTCTCCTGCCTTTCTGCCTTCCCCAGGAAAACCCGACTCCTTCCTCCTCCTGGTTTGCACCCTCCGCTGAGCGGGGAGGATGCTCGGCACGAGAGTGGGTGCCTTTCCTCCAGGTCCCCGCAGGCAAAAGGTTCACCACCCCCATCAGCTTCCTATGGTTTTAGAGCCATAATGTGATTTTCAGAGCAGCAGGGGAAATTCTGCAAAATAAAAATGCTAGAAACCATCGCTCAAATCATTGTCCCAGCTATGAGATGTCCCCCCTCCTGCTCCCACCCCAGTTTGAATCTGGGACATGGGTGCAGCATCCCCAGCAGCAATGCTCTCGCTGCCCTAAAACCCACCAGGGCACCCTAAATTTAAAAAGCCTGTGAGTGTTGGGCTTTGCTTTGAACCCCTTCCACCCTGGGCCAAGCTGGTCCCTTCTTAAGGCCACTGTCCCCTCCCCAGCCGCGGCTGAGACGTAATTATAGAGTCCAAGCATCTCTTGCAGCAATCATGTGAAGAAACCCTGTGTCGCCGTAAACAGGAAGGGCAGGAAGAAAAACGAGTTGATTTTCTTCCATCTCAACCCAAGGAAAGAAATGGCTGAGGAGCAACAAAGGATTAATTTACCCCGCGCCGAAACGCCGGCTCCCTCCCGCAGCCGCGGGATCCCGGAGAGTCACAGATGTTAAGGAGGAAAAAAAGCCGCTTTCACAGCCTCAAACAAAGGCATAGAGATGCTTTTCAGGGCCTCAAGGAGATCTGTGGATCCGGCTGCCGCGGCCCAAGGTGTGCCGAGGTCAATACGGCCGGTCCAGGGAAGTGGGAGCGGGAGTGAGGTGGGTGGGATGTGGTGGGTAAGTGGGAACAACAATGTTTTCGTGCTTACAGGAGAGCTCACTGCTTGCTTTTGGTAGTGTATTGCTTACAAAACATACCCTGGGCTTTATTTCCCCCTCTTTGGTTCCTCAGCGGGGATGGATGGTTCTCCAGTGGGCCGTGCCAAGTGGAAGCCGCAGCGGCATCCCCAAGGGACGCCCTCCTCCAGGCGTCGTGCTGCCCAGCAGATCTGTGCCATGGTAGTGCGAGGACCCCGAAATCCCTGGCCCCCCCTCCCTAAAAGGATGCTCTTTTTGAGGCTCTCATCACCTCTGGTCCCAGCTGGTGACAGACAGGCAGGTGTTCATCCAGACGTTGGATGGCTGTGATGGCTGCCTCGGTGGTTGCTCCCAGGCTTTCTCTGCCTCCTATAGTACACCTGTGGGCATATATCTCAATTTTTGGCTCAGGATGCGAAACACATGGTTTGTCCTGGGCAGGGACCAGAGTGCGTGACGAGTTCCCTTGGCTGGCTGGGCAGGAAAAGCTCCATTTTGTTCCTGCAAGCGGGACAGGTGCCAGCCGGGTTACACCATTCCCTGAACTGTCTCCCTGCCCTGTTGCCATGGGCCCCCCGTTTTGTTCCTGGCACCGGTTCCTCTCACTCCGAGCGGTTTGGTTGCGTCTCTGGGATCCTCCTCCATGCACACAGTGGGGACGTTTCCTCCAGCTCCGTTGGCAGACCCCGTTCACCCCTCCGGGCTCCAGCCTGGTCCTGCTGCACAGCCAGAAAGACAAGTTTTGGCGTGTGAAAGTGGTGGAGATGCAACCAGCCATAACCATCACCTCACATGCAGTCCAAGTGCACAGGAAAGGTCTCAGGGCTGGCAGAAGGTGGCAAATAACCACCTGGGGTCGGTTAATGTGCAATCAACACTCGGGACCTTCCAAAGCAGATGTCTCCAAGGTCTCTGCAATGCATTGCCCCTCCCTGCAGGCAAAGCTTGGCTCCTGCTGACAGTCGTTGCAGCTTTGCTCGGGCAAAAAAAGCTGCCACACCAAGGAAGGGGCCACCACCACCCTGAAGACTGAAGTTCCCTCTGCTGGGTGCTGCTCTGCTGCCCTCGCCTCCCTCCAACCTCACAGAAGGAGCAGGGGCCAGTCTAGGGGGTGAATCAGCCCTTCTGAGCACGGGCTCGCTGCCTCCAAATTGTGCCGAGGGTAATTAGGTTTCTAAGCCAGGTATATCTGAGCCTCCCGTCTGCACAGCGAAGATCAAACTGGTGAGGAGCTGGGACCTTGTGGCTTGGAAGCACAGTGCTGGCCCTGCAAGCTCCGGTCCACAGAGGACATGGGAGCAGAACACTGCCTGGGCAAGGCACCAGTGGAGTAGGTTTAGTCACCACTTGGAAAATATCATTTCTGGCCCCCCAGTAAAGCCCAGGCTTGTCTTTGTGTAAAATGATCCACGCTGGGGAGGTTTCGCTGGCAAAGCCGTCGCTCATGGATTGTTCCCCAGCCAGCTCCTCGCTGTGCAGGGATCCCTCACCTCTGCGTTGAGCAGTTCGTGGAGCTTTTGGCACACGTGGATGTGCAAGCAGAGGCAGGAGGTGTCCAGGTCCCTGGGCTGTCACCCTGGGCTGGGCTGCAGCAGGCAGGAGGAGCAGCAGGAGCCGGCGGGCTGCCTTCTGCCAGGAGGAAGTTGGAATAAAAACAGCCTCCACCCAGAGCCCAGGCACATCGCAGTGTCCAAATCAAAGGTGTGTATGGGCGGAGGGATGGCGTTCGAGCGTGGCTTGACAGAAGTTCTCTGCCTCTGTGTGAGGAGGCGAGGGAGGAGGCAGCCAGGGAGCCCCCAGGCAGCCCCAGGAGGTGGTGGCAAAGCAGTCTGGGGGTATGTTGGTGGCAGCAGGGTTTGGAGCTGGGAACAGAGAGGCTCCACCTTCACCCTTCACCCTTTCTTGCTCAGCAAACCTTCCTGTAGCACCCTAGGTTTTAGCAAAATTGGTCAGGGTATGAGAGAGAAGAAAACCAAAAACATTTCAAACGTCAGACCTCCGTCCTTCTTGCTATATGCTCCTTCTGGCAGGAGGGGACATGGGGGTCTCACATCCGCATCTCCCCTATGGCTGTGCCCCAGGACAGAGCCAGCCCTAACTGGGCCACAGGTGCCGTGGGAAAAACCTCGTCTGCGAGCCTGTAATTAAAGGCTGGATCACACAGCATGTGCGTAAAGGGGCTGAATTAAGGTTGCACAGGCAAATGTAATACTGGTGTTCCCCACATTTAAGCACATGAGCCAGCAGCTGGGATGATATTCTTCTAAACGGGACAATTTGTTGGGCTGTTGTTTTTTTCTTAACTGGGAACATAACAGGAAACACATCTTGAACCTGTGGCGTGCAGATAGCTGTGCCTTGTGAGGGCCCCGGGGGGCCACCGTGATGGCCTGGCAGGAGCAGCGCGTTGTCACCTTCTCTGGGGTGACAAGGAAAAGAGCGAATTGGACAACTTAAACCTCAAGAAATAAAGTCTGGTGAAGGTAAAAACAAAGGAGAAGGGAGGTGGGGACTGTGAAAATCTTCTGGCTGACCGACCCCTTGCAAAGTCAGTTCTCATCCCCTTGCTCCTGCTTGAGCGTTGCTGTCCTGTGAATCTAAATGCCCAGCCTATATGTTTCCAGGGTGGGCAACTGAAATCCACTGTATGTGCATGAGCAGCAGCTGGTCTGATAAATAGCTCTGTCTGCAAGGGAAGAATCAGCCTGTGTCGATGCTGTGCTGCAGCCCAGCTTGGCTCAGGAGAAAGTCAGAGCATCCCGGCCACTGGTTTTCCAGAGCCAGGGAAGAGCTGATGCAAGGCAAATGGCAAATGTGGAGCTGGCAGAAGGAAATCGCTGCCCACAAAACACAGCCAGGCTATGGGACTGTGAGAAGTCATGTGGACTGAGAAGGTAGCAAGCTTCCCAAGGGCTTAGTCATGTAATTGTCTGTCAAGAAAATCCAGTGTTGATATATTCAGTGGTAACAAACAACCTGGAAATCTTAATCAGCCTCCTGCTCTGGAGGTCTAAGAATTAGAAATGTGGTTTATAATACCTTCTAATACCCAAGAAGGGGTGTCACAAGCACCCACCAAGGAGGTGATGTTGCTCCTACCAGTGAGAGCATATGGGGACAACGTGCCACCAGTGATGTGAAATGTCCCCAGGTGGTGTTTACCTGCCCCACTGACAGGGCATCAGTAGTGAAGGGACCCCTGTGTCCCATCCCTTTGCTCCTGGTGTGTGTCCATTCCCTTGAGGCCCACAATGAAGGGAGGTGGGTAGGTGTGAAGATCTAGCTTGGATTTGGGGGTGCTCGAGCTAGCCCATACACAAGTACAATCCCTTGACTCCCCAGGCTGCAGCTGGCCTGTGACCCACTTGGAGGGACAACTGCTGCAGATCAGATGACCTGAACAGGAACGAGTCTCCACTAGGACTTGGAAAGAGCTGGCAAAAACCATCCCTGGAGCCTGCCAACTCCTTTCCAGCTGGGTATCAACCAAGCCCTGGCCAGTGGCCTGTGCTCCATGGGGACACCACTGCCACCTCGGGAGAAAGGTGCCACCGCCTGAACTCTCTTGCCCACAGCTGCTTGGCTGAGCTGTAGGATTTTTTTGGATCCTGCCAGCTCCCTGTGCCTGTAGTCAACACAATTGCTGCTCTCTGACTGTGCAGCCCTACCTGCCTACAAGGTTCTTGAGGAAACGGCTGTTTATACCCCAGCATTTATTTATTTTACCCATCAGCACCTACAAGACCACCTGTTTTCTTGCAGCTCTGGTATCTGGGCTCCTGCAGGGTATGGCAGCTATTAGAAAGGCTGAAGAGAAGGTTGGAACATGGAGCAGGGCTTGGTCCTGCTCCTTGCTGCTGTGACACATCTCAGGAGTGAGGCCCAGGGGGAAAGCCCACATAGTTCAGAAACCAAATGAGGATTTCCTTTTTCCTGGTTTATAGCTGCTGTGCGTTGTTTGTGCAGCTGCTTTTTCTGTAGGTTTCTCAACTACCTTCTCATTAATCGACTGTATCAGTGAGGCAGCAGAGGTGCACTCAGATGTCCTTCCCAATGACTTTGGTCCCTGCCAAAATCATTTGTTGCTGTCTGGTGCCCAGGAAAAGCACCTTCTTGACCCCATAAGAATGAGAAGAAGTCCTGTGTGTCTCTTTTCATCCTGGATTTAGCCCACTTTGGATACTATAAATCCATCTGGGATTTATCTCCACTTGTCCAGGGCATTTTTCACTGCCTGCCTCTGGTTGTCTTCTTCTGCGGTGGCTCTGTGAGCCGTGGTGAACAGGAGGGAGGGCAGCAGAGGACATCACCAGGATGCAGAGGAAGGCATTGGCATGGCTGTTTTCTAACCATGGGACGTGTGACATGGCTCTGCCAGCTGCCACCCTGCACACAGAGAGGAAACAGTGGCATCTGTTGTTAATGACCCTCAAGATAACACCCAGAGATGCTTGGTTGTTGTCCTTGTGTGGGGGACGGCAGCTGGACTGCTGGTAACCTGGCATTGGTTGAAGACATTGACCTTGACAAATTCCCAGTGTACCCTTAACATGGGAAGTTGTGTGCACTGAGTTTGGACACGTTTGCGGAACTTTCTCCCTCAAGATCCGGGGGGATGAGCCCAGCCAGAAGCTGCTAATTGTTACCCAATTAGAACGTGAAAAACAAGTGTTTGACCTATAAGCAAAGGCCACGCTACCTTCTTCTAGTACCTTCGACTCTATATAAAAGGCACACCCTTTGTGTAATAAAGGAGCCATTTTTGAGCCATTCTAATACCATTCAGTTGTGTCGTGTCCGTCTCTACAACGACATCCTTGCACCCAGGATAAGAGACTTTGTGTTGGACTCAGTATAACCCTAAGCACTGGCAATGGGTGAGAGTTGCTTTAATTCCTGGGGGGTATTTTTTTTGCAAGAAAAAAGTGGTTTTGCAGCCAAAACGAAACTTTCAGACTTTACTGTTGTCAGGTGGGTCCACAGCCAGAATTTCCTTCAGCCTGCCGTAACCACAGCATCTCACCAGCCACTTTTAAACACTTGGCTGCTGACTCCTGAAAAGGTCTGCGCTGGGTTTCTCAACAGGAACATGGAAACCCGTAAGCGAAAAGTGTCGGTGAAAACCACGGGGTTATCTGATCCCTGAAGGCTGCTGCAGAAACCAGAGGACGTTTCCCATCTAGGTCGGCTGATGATGGTGGGTCCAGCTCAGAAAGCTCTTAGGTGCGTGCCCTGCGTCTGCGTGGGGAAGGTCCCTCGGGGAAGGTCCATGATTCGAGGTCTCTGGACGTCTTTGTGAAGCAGCTGATGGAGCAATGGATGGGTTAGCACACAGCCCATGTTCATGAACAAGTACTAGTGTGCCCAGCTGCAGGGCTGGTCGTTATTTGTTGTCTTGAGGCAATGGAGTTTGATGAAACACTGTCCCAGTGACGAAGCTGAATGATATAGTTGGCTCTTAAAGGTTTTTGGTCAAGGCGGCACATTTTGAAAGGATCCTGCATGAAAATCTCAACAGCTTTTGGCTTGGTCTAGAAAAAAATCCAGTAATTCAGTGGATTTTCTTTTTCTCATGGCCAACGAAATTTTGCTACCCCAGCGAAAAACTTGGCACTGTGGGAGGAGAGACTCTTTCCTCCCATCTGGTTTTCAACTTCAGGACCAAGCTGTCATTGAAATAAAAGTGCTGGAACCCTCTACACTCCCCCAAGGCTGGGGACAGCCAGGTCTGTCTGGGGGAAGTACTGAAGCCACCCATCTGTGATCTATGAAGTCACTCAATCTATTTTCTTTCCCAGCTGAATCCCCTGTCCTGTGCACATGTCTCCGTCGAGCTGTGGGAAGCTCTGCTCTGAGGAGTATGAATCACAGCAGCGCTGGGTTTATTTGCTTTTCGACTAGAAGGATCCTGCAAAGAGAAGATGTCTTGGGCATCATGCCACCAGGAGCAGAGTCTGGGGAGAGTGTGGATGAAGGGTCTGGATTTGGGCATTTGGCTTTGAACACGTAAGTTTGATGAAGCAAGCAGTTGACTGAAGCCCCTTCTGTAGTCAATGGAGGGAAAAAGGCCCTTCCAGTGAGATATTTGGAGGTTAGGAGGACATCAACCACCTTCTGGAAGCATCTTTTTCTCTTTGTAGACCAAAGACAAAGCCCAGGATAATTTACGCCAGGACTGGTACAGGGTGAGCCTGGGGCCAGGGAGCTGGGGCTGCCCCTGATGATCAACAGTGTAAAAAATGTCAGAAGGACATTTCTACCTCCAGAAGGTTTTTCCCATGGAGGTGGAACTTCTTTCACTGCCCATGCTGCCTCTTCCTCCTACTTCGCCTGCCCTCCATGGCTCCGAAGCCTCCGAAGAAGCACGTTCTCCCAGTGAGACTTCTCCTGCGTTGTAGCAAGCTGGGATCTTGAGCAAGGACTGGGGGGCAGGAGAAAGGATGGCAGCAGGAAAACAGGAGAAAACAGCAGGAAAGAGGAGAGGTTGTGGGTCTCAACCCAAACTCTGATTCAGCCCCACAGCTGCACGTCCCCACGTGCCGTTTCCCTGCTCCTTTCTTCCTAAACCGAATAAACTAACTGGTGTAAGCGGGTTTTAACCACTAATGCTTCATCCACAGGAGGACTCCTTCCCTCCCCCTCTCATTATACTGGTATAAATGTAATTATCCCAGGTATAATTAACAGAAACCATGTTTCTAGTGTCAGCAAGCAGCCGGGGTGTGTGCTGCAACCTGTCGCAGTGTAGCTGTTATCTCTGGCTCACAGTGGAGGGTCAGCTCTTCTTAGGGACCTCTCGCTACTCTCAGCACGATAGCTGAGGGGCAGGCAGCCCCACCAGCAAGGTGGGGTGCTGAGGTTGCTGGTTTGCAAGCATGGCACCCAAAAACCTGGCCAGCAAGTGGGTAGAGAACTGCCAGCCCTCACCCTCTGTGGCTTCTCAGTGAAGATGTGATGTGGGAAAGAGCTCCTGACCTCTCACGCTTCGCAGCCCAAATATTCATCACCCAGGAGTCAGCGCTGATGCCTTGTGTCAGACTGGGATGTTGAGGAGATGTCGCAGAACACAACCAAAGAATGGTGTCTGGACAGATTTATTTGCTGCAGCGCCAAGATGACACAGTTTCACTATTCACATCTCCACTATGCCGAGAGGTCGGCCCTGCTCACACTGACAGTGATTTGGGAATGTTGCATGGACCACCAGGGTATGGCAGAGCTGGGTTGAGGGCTCTACCAGTCGGAAGGTAGAAAATTGATCCATCCTCACCACACAAACACGCTTCTGAGGGGCTGACTGCGTCACCCAGGCGGTTTCCTTGTAACAGGGCTGTGCCGCTCGGCAGGATGAGCTTCGTCTTTGTTAAGGACACTGGCCAGAAGAACATGCTGATGTTCCTACTCCAGCGAAGAGCCTAGGGGTGGCCAGGCCTCGCTAACAGGAGCTATTTGATGCACAGGACCCATGCTGCAGCTGTCCCTGGGTGCTCAGGGCAGGGCGGGTCTGGACAAGGTGCTGCTGCGGAGATGAACCCAACAGAGCTGCATTTATCACAGTGGAGTTTTGCCAGGTCAAATAAGCCACGCTGGCCCTGGCCAAGGCAAGCTTTAGGTGGCTGTGCAAGGCTTGGCTTAAAAACCAGCATTGACAGCAAAAGTCTTCGCTCACTGTTTATCCTGAAGGTCCATGTCACGGGGTGCTCGACACTCCCAGGCTGCAGCCAGGAGCTGTATCTCCCCAGGGTTTTGGAGGGGTGAGGCTCCATTTTTCCACAATCATAGAATCCTAGACTGGCCTAGGCTGGAAGGGACCTCAGAGATCATCCAGTCCAACCTCCCTGTCATGGGCAGGGACACCTCTCAACTAGATCAGG
>NW_009708023.1:0-633 GCF_000703405.1 Apaloderma vittatum | reverse complement strand
TCTCTGGGCAATTTATTCCAAAGTCTTGCCCTGTCTGGCTGGGCTGCCCGCTCCATGGTGGCATGGGCGCCTGGAAAAGGCAGCACGGCAGCAGGGACACCCATCATGCCGGCAGCCCTTCAGGGAGAAAAAGGATACGAGCCACGCAGGCAGACCTCAGCTGGGGCTGGCCCTGCTTGTGCTTCACTCTCTGTGACAAACTGGGCTTGAGGCAACTTCTTGTACCTGAAACCCCGACCCGCTTGCTTCGTCCACAACAACTCAAGACTTCAGGGAAATCTTTTGCCGAGTCCCAGGCAGTGTGGGGGACTGACAAAGCCGTCTGAAACGCTCCAGCCGCCGCGCTGAGAGCCTGTTTGCTCTCCGTGGGCAAGCGAGGGCATGCCCAGAGCTGCTTCCCCGCGACGGGCACCTCCTGCCGGGTTTTTCATGCGTGGTCAAGAGGGGCATAAAATACCACATCTAAGGGTCAAGTGCGGGCACTGAACCCACTTCCCCCTCAAAATACACCCCGATGGGGGTGGGTGCACGAAGCCACCGCTCCGCCACGGGCTGTCCCTTTAACATGGAGGCGTTCCGGCAGAAACTACCGCTCCCAGAGCCCAGCGCTGTGTGTTCATGCCCGCACGGCGA
>NW_009708022.1:36624-48654 GCF_000703405.1 Apaloderma vittatum | reverse complement strand
GGGCAGAGCGGTGCTGCTCCCGTCAGCAGACTACAGGAAGGCAACTATTAAAAGTAGAAGGCTGTTAAGCAGTCAGGTTTTTATGATGCTTTAGTGTTTTGTTTAAGTCTGCTCTTAATTGGTTGATTAATGTAAGCGAAGTCCTTCTCTCCCCCACCATCTCTACAGATGGCAAATGGTAGGTCCAACTGTCATTGTGCGCAAAAAAGGTTATGGTTCAAAGTCAGAGATACAGAGATACCACCATAATCAATCATAGGAACTTGTCTCGCTGTGCCCGGCCAGGCAAAAGTTAGGCCTGGTAGTAATATTGCCTCCAAACCCCGCTGGGGGATTTTTTTTTTCCACTTTATTTTAGGGGAAGAGAGGGGAGAACGAGTTGCTGTAAACTTCTCGCTGCCGGACCCAGGGCGTTTTGGTAGATGCAAGCGGCCGTTGGGACGGTCACTTTGTCCGAGGCTTTTCTTCTCCTCTGCATCCTTTTCCTTGCCAGGTCTGTACGGAGCTTCTGAACCTCGCTGCTAAAAAATGAGCCCAGAAGAATTAGGAGCGTCATGTCTGCTTTAGAGAATTACCTTCAAATACGTATCTTTTAAACTTTTTTTTTTTTTCTTTAAAAGGATGATTTATTAAGGCTAACTTCCTGCTCAGGATGAAGCATGGAATTATGTTTCTGGTATTGATCCATAAAGAGGATTTGCATTTTATTCATACTGTAAAAGTGCTTTTAATGGAGACATTGCGGTAATTGAATTTATACTGTGTGTAACTATCGAAGTATCTTTTTAATTATTTTATGTTATGTAATACAATAACTAAATCTAAAGCCTGTGAAAGGGGATGGCTGTACTCTGTCCTTAGGAGTAACATATATAGCTTTTAATATTCTAATGGTGGAATGCAGTTAAGGACATTCTTTATTTGAGGGGGGGAAAAAAAAAGAGGAGAGAGAGAGAGAGGAGAAAGATTTCATTACATTCAGCACAGTATGAGACTAAGTCAAAGTAGTTTTGCTAATTAAATTCAATTGCTATCCATTAGACCAATGGAATGAGATGAATCTACCATATAGCTGACACAGCACAGGTATGCAATTTGGCTAAATGGCCATTTCTGAACTGCAGCACGCCTTTCTCCACTCGCTCTTTTTTTTTTTTTTTTCCCTCTCCCTCCAGTCTCACAATTCCTACGTGGAGGAGAGAGACAAGTCGAGCAGCCCCCGATGCCTCTTGGGACGCGCGGCTTCGCGTTTAGGTAGGCAGGCTCGCTCAGCGGGCTGAACGCGGCTCTGCTGATCCGTTTCAAAGGCGCTGGAGTAAGCTCAGGGAGTCCGAAGGCGATGGGGAGGTTGATGGAGGATTTTTTTTTCACCTGGGTTCGTTCACAGAATTTTTTTTTTTTCTCCTGTCTCTGCCTGGGCTCCTTGCGCTGCGCGTAGCCATCGAGTGGGTGCTGCAAGAGTGAGTCCAAGGGACCAAAAGGGCTCCAAGTGCAGCAGCCAGGGTACTTTTGCTGGCAGTTTTGGCGTGACGTTCTGCTCGGGGAGGTTTTTGTGTGTCAGACTGAGAAGTCTACTACCCCGGTGAAGTGACAAGAATGCCTCTCAAGCATTGGCGGAGGCAGAATGTTGACAGCCAGCAAGCCCGTGATGCTGCTGAGCACACAGATTTACACTTCTGCCAAGATTAAAACGGGCTAAACCCAAAAAGAGTATCGGGGATTGTCACTTTAGGAAGAAATAACACCTTAGCGTAGTCCATGGAGGCAAGGGCTGCCTTCTGATACTTCTGTTTCCTGGTATCTCACAAGCTCACGCGTAATGGTCGGTGTCATCGATCTGGGACCGGCAAAATGAAAAATAAACTCATAAGGCAACGGGGATGAAAAACTTTACACCTCCCCTGCTTTGGCGCTGGAGCTCAAGTTCCAGTTTTGCCTCTCGCTGGAGCAAATCTGGGGTGCTTGGTGTGAAAGAAGCCCCTGAACTTCACTTCCCGCTTCTGATTATCCGCTGCAGCGTGTGTTCCTTCGAGCTGTGTTTAGTGACTGGAAAAAAAATCGCCAAGTTGGGCTGAAAAAAAGGCCTGGCACAAAACTGGCCATTTAAGCCGCTCTTTCCTCTATGGTATCCTTAAATTTCCTTCCGAGTGCAACCGGTGATGCTTTTTATGATCAATCTTTCGGGTCGGGGTATTTGCTCAATAGAATCCGGACAAATAAATGCGAAGAAAAGCATCCTGCTTTAAAAGAAGGAAACAATTAAACCTCCTACTTTGTTATTTACAGTAACTACCTTTTTTTAACAATTGTAGAAGTTCGAATGAAAGTAGCAGTGTGAAGAGGGAAATGTGGGAACTTTCATTTGTCGAGACTTTGCATTTCTTGTGCTTTATAGCCATCAGAGAAGAGATTGTTGTGCATTCTATTAAATACTGCCAGTATGATTAATTTAAAGGGTTACATTTTATTGAACCCTGGTGTAGATGTTCTTTGTCAACTCACATTCACTGCTAGTTAGAGTGTGTGTCGCATTTATCAAAACTTTCTGGAGCCCCTCTCACCTCATTAGCATGTGAATCTCTATTGAGCAGTTAATGTCCGTTACAGCGAGAGTGCTCAATTCTTGTTTTCAATAAGCCAGTTGTAAAATGTCAGACTGTCACTTACAATATAAAAAAGCAAAAATGATGGTATTTGTAAAAATGTTATCACCTCATAAAAACAAATTGTAAAGACATGAAAGTGATCTTGGTATGCTTTGCTTTCAGAAGTGAGTTAGTACAGCTGCTTTAAATACCAGTTGTCTGGATTCCCACACTTTCCTACCAATGGAGAGGTTTACACAAGCATAATTTAAGTTACAATTACCCTAATTAACATCTCATTTGCATAAATTGTTGAAGTCAAAACAACAAAGAATTGCTTAAGAAGCTTAACCCTATTTGTCCAAAATAAAGAGATGAGTTTTCACTTTGCAATCAAAATTGGCAGGTTCATTATGTCGGAGCTAGAATACAAACCGAAGTTATACTATTAATTAATACTTTACATTTTTATGATCGGGCCGTGCTTCTCCTGTTTACAAGGTGCAAGGTTTCAAAACATCCCGCTCCTGCTGTCGGAGGTGCGGAGCTGTCAGGTGGACTTTTTCTGGAATTGGTAAAACCCAGCTCTGTGTCCCTCATCCCTGCACACGTGGGCAAACCCCAGCTTCGTCTTGAATGGGAGCTGGGGAGGAGATGGGCTGGAAGCTCTCATCCTGGGGAGGAGGGCTCCCGGAATGGTGTGAGGAGGCCAAATGACGGTGGTGACAATAGTGACGATGGGCAGAGACCCTCTGTCCTCTCGTGGCAGAGCTGGCTGGTCCGCCTGGGTTCTCCAAGTGTTATCAAGCTTCCCGAGGCCACTGCGAATTTTGACCCTTATCTCGGAATACTGGAATATGGAGAAAGAGAACTGCAAAGTAAACTATTTATTTAGTAAAAATGCAGCTAATCTTCCGGTTACAGTTTTGGGGGCGTTGGTTTAGAGGAGTTTCCAGTGCTTGTGGGTAAGTCCCGGTCCCGCGCTCCAGTCTGTCTCCTTTGAACATCCAACTCCTGGTCACTGCCTGCTGCTGGCAAAGAGGATCGGCAGGGCTTAGGCCAAAGCTGCTGAAGACAAGGGGAGGTTTTCCTTCAGACATTTACTGCCCTGGGTAGATTAAAACCACGCTTCCAGGCAGTCCTGCTGCTCTTCCGTACCTATTAACTGTTTGCTGCAAGAAAAACACCTTTTATGTGCCTCGGCCACTGTGTGTATGTGAGACACGACACAAGTTATGGATACAGGCAGTGAGTGTAGTGATGCTCGGGGGTTTTAGCAGGGATGGGACGCGGGGAATCTCTTGAGCCTGTGGGCAGGGTGCTTTGATCGGCTGTCGGGTGCCTATGTGCCGGTGCTAACAAAGTCACCGGGGCCAGTTTTCCTTTCCTGTATTATCTCATTAGCTAAGTTGAGAACGAGTGTGCATTAGCCCAACAAAACTCTGCCTGCATCCCCGTGATTTAGCATCCCCTCCTTCCCCGTGCCCTCTGGATGGAGATTATCTGCCGGGGTCTGTGAGTAGGTGCCGATCGATTGCACCGCACCGGAGGCCCACGTCGAGCTGGGACTTTGACTCAAGGTTAAGGCTGTTACTGCAAAAGCTTCGCAAAGTGAAGATCCCGGTGAACTTATAATTGTAAACCAGCTGAACCAAAGATGAATCTCGCCTGCCGGTTTTGCATATTCTTTTTTAAAGATTGCATTATAATTGAGCGGTTGACTTTCGTGCTGCGCTCTTTTTTTATGAGCCGGTGATTACACAGTATACGGCGCTTACTTGCTGAACATGAATGAATCTGCCAGTTCTACTACAGTACTCTTTATAAAATAACAAGGCTTACCAGGTGGCAAGAATTGCATAATTGAATTGGACTGAATCCTGGTTTTCCCAACCCAGAGCGGTTACACTTAGAAGTAAATTACAATTAAAAGAGACAGAATGTTTCCATTGTATTAAGAATCCTTAATAGCAAACTTTTCATCCATAAGGCTCTGTTCTCTTCTTGAAGTGTGAGAGAAATTGCTGTATGTGTCTAACTACCATTAAAACTAGTGGGAGCGATGTACATGAATCCCCGCACAGTGATGGCAGAGCAGACCCCAGATGCCTTTAAACATGGAAGTACTTGTAAGGGGTGAATAGAGATGCCTAAGTCTGTTGGTCCCCGTAACATCTGCTCTGGAAATGTGCAAGGGCTTGATCTGAGGTGCAGAGAGTTTTAGGAGAGTCTTCTTGAGTTTCGTCCAGGGCTGCGTTGTGAGACCAGCCCTCTGCTCCTTCAGCCGGACTCTTCCTCCAGGGCATGGGGAGGAAGCAGATCCCTAAAGCAGATAGGAAGATGCCGTGGACAGATTCGAATGCCACTAAAACCACTATGTATGTTAGTCCTTCAGAAAGTTAAAAAAACCCCAAAACCCAACTGGCGCCGTTTGCCAAGAGTAGCCGAGCTCCTCAAGTTGTGCTCACCACTTCCTACCCTTCGGAGCCGGGGATATTGAGAACATCTGTCTCCAAATGCTTCCTCCCTCCTTTCCAGAGGACTTTTGGGTTTTCCCTGCCTCTTCGTTTCTTATTCCCCTTCTCCCTGGGACGCCTGTCAACAGCAATCCTCATCCAGCTGTGCGGGTCAGGCAGCCCAGAGAGCGATTCCTTCAGCCAGCCCGTGTGGCAGAGGACCAGCCGCCCTGTCCCAGCCCTGCCCTGGCTCTTTGGGCACGAAGGTTCTTCCCACCTTATACAATTCACATGCGGGGAAGGTGCAGACACAAACCTCATTTTCATTCAAGGCCCGGTTCTTCATGAACTTTGCGATCTGCTCTTCTTGACGGCGACGCGCTGCACTGTCACCTCGCCATTAGGGGTAGGTAATTAATAGCTGCCTAATAGAAGTGAATGTCGCTGCTCAGCAAAATGAATGGGGTGCGCTGCAAGGGAAAACACTAGGAAGTAAAGCAGAGCTGGAAAGTGTTTAGCGGGGATGGGGAAATCTCTGCTTGCCCTTCATTAGGAGGAGTGCCGAAGAAATGTAAAGTGCGACCACATTAATCAGAAGAGCTGGCATCACGTGGTATTCTTCTTGGTTATTTGGCGTCAATTGCGTGGCATTAAACGATTTAAATTATGTGCACACCTGCTGTAATTTTGGTGCTGCTGTTTAATGAATCCTGTGGGTTGCCTTTGGGCGTTGGTCTTTGAGCATTTGAACACCCAGGCCGGTGAAGACTGAACGTGACCCCTTTTTCTGGCTGATGAAATTTGTTCTCCTGCAAGCTCCCAGCAAGGATGGGGAGAAGGGAGCAAGTTTTGAGCGAGTTTATTACTATCTGCAAAATAAAAATGTTTTAAGGGTCTTTCTTTCTATCTTTCTTTCTTGGTTCATTTCGTTTTGCGTGTAGCCTTGCGCAGGACATGGATTTGTTTAATCCATCACCTGCGATCACTAAGAAGCCATCGCAGGCACCTGCCTCTCACACTCACCCCTTCTTCATGCTTTTCTCGTAGCTCACTTTTTTTTTGAAGGTGAGCCCAATCCCGTGAAGAACAAGACAATCTTTTCTTGGACCTCCACTGTGACAGATTTTAACCACTATTGTAGTCACGAAATGGCCATAAAATACCTACGCCTAGTCAAAGACCAGCTGTGTTTTTGTAAGGTCTGCTTTGAACAAGTTGCAGTCATTTTTTTCCGGCTCTTTAGAAGCCCTGACTGACATGGGCATATATAACGTCAGGAATACCTTTATGTGATTCTTTCCGTCCCGGTACTGTAGTGTAATTAGCAGGTTCAGACTTGCTCGTGCTCTTTTCAAATGCAATTCTTCTTGGGGAAAGAAATTAAACCGAGGGATGATGTAGCTTTTCGCAGCCACTCAGATGAAAGTAAGTGGTGGTTACAATTATTCAAAAGTACTTAGAAAAGTATTGAATATGGTAATCTTTGCTGGGAGAAAGCACTGGACTGGTTAAAGCACGTGGCTGGAAATGTGCAGAGGTTGGGTCCTTTTCCAGCTCCACCACAGCCTTTCTTTGTGGCCTTGGGCAAACTGTTTAACTGGTTCTGTAATAGCATGATTTGTCAGGGAAAAAAGTTCGAGCGCCCCTGTTTTTTTTCTTCTTTCTGGTTGTCTGCTTAAGATTTTAAAGCTGCCAGAGCATAGACACCGTGCGTTCTGTGCGGTGCACACTCTGGCGGCTGCACAGATATTGATGTTTTTGCCATTACCGTCGTTCTTTGCTTGCAGAAGACATCGACCGGTTTGGAAACGGTGATGTGGGAACTTACTTAAACATAGCAAACTATAAAACTGTCTGGTATACTCAAAAGTGAAAGTAGATGACACCCACTCTCCGGCTGCCCATCTGCTCAGACGGACGTTGTGCCCGGGATAATGCTGTCCTTGTTCTTGCGAACACGGCAGCGCTTGCTCTGACGGACGGATCTGGGGCCATTCCTGCCTGCGCATCCACAAGCACCTGCAAAAAAACCCCGGAGATTTCCAGGGCTCTTTTGCTACCGATATGTCTCTTTAGAAAGGAAGTCTATTAAAAGTCCTGGAAGAGGATAATTTTATGAGGAGTGAGTGGTAGGACCTGGCCTTATTCTGGGCTTTCAGAACACTCTGAGATTTGCTCTCCCCTGGCACACTCATAGAAAGTCACCACATGGCTTTTTATGAGAAATGTTGGCTTCAGACAACCCAGAGCTCTTCTTGGGCTTTTAAAAGTTAAAACAGTTAAAATAATTATAATCGCCGGTATGTTTGGCTTCAGCACACGTGCTTGCAGTCTCTTTGTTTGCAGTCAGGTGCTGCACACAACCCAAGGGGTTGCTGCTGAGTTCACACCTGTGACCACTTAAACGTCTTCTAGAAAATATGAATGGCAAATATAAAGGAAGCAAATAAAAAACCACAAATGGTTTATCACATGGACTAGGATGAGAGGGCTCGTGATGCAGCATCGGGCATCATCAGGGTGACAGCCGGGTTTGTCCTGCTCCAGATCAAGGTGGGAGCTAGTCATGGGCATGACGCAATGAAAGAGAGAACCTCAACGAGGAGAGGGCTCTCTGGTGGGATAGTCCTTGGGACCCCAGTGGGGTGGAACTGGCTGCTTTTTCTTGACTGCAAAATTTCTGACCCATCCCCAGAGCCTTTGGCCGTGTTGTTCACTGCTGACACCCTCGTTTTGCTTTGGGTACTGTCCCGCATCATTGGAGAGGTTATGGCTTTAGCAGAGAAGAAAAGCAAATTCCTGTAGGATATCCAAAGAGAATGGCCCGTTGGGTACAGCTAGACTTGAAAAACAGGCGTGGGGAGCAAGCCATCAAAGAAATGCCCAGCCTGAGATTTTGTTGAGTTTAGTGAAAATGAGAATTAAGAGACAGCTTCTCGTCTTCTGGAACCACATTCACTTCATTACAACCACTTACCAACAGTGAGTGCCTCTTGGTAGGAGGAATGTACCCGTAACTGTAATGCTGTTCTCACAAGCCAAAGAATTTGCGTGTCCAAAAGGGATGTGTATCATAAATAGACTGTTTACAGTAGACTTAAATTATATGATGAGCCATATAACAGCAGTGAATATATCATATCGCAAGGCCTTGCCAACCATGCGTGACTACTATTTGCTTCTCCTCAGGCAGTAAACAAAGTTTTCAGCTGACCTACTGTTTAGGAGAAGTGCACTGAAACAGAGATAAGCAGTGCTGCTCGTAACGCTGTAGTGGAATAAAATCTGGCATAAATTTGCCTAGAAAGTAGAAGGAATGCATGAAATATTATTTCGTAGTTCACATACGACTTTCCTGCCAGCACGCCATGTAATACTGCATTGCTAATAAAAGGAGGTTTATTCCCACTTCTGGAAGGGTTCCTATTCCAGTTGGGCGGTCGAGGCAACATATATCATATAAATAACAAATTCTTCAAGATGAAGCACGAATTAAATATTCCACGTGAGTGACCTGAAGGAGCACACAAAGTGTCCCCCCCGGTATCGTATCGAAATGCCTGGAGGTTCCCGCTGGGTTCGGCGAGACTCAGAGCAGCCCCTCCGACTCGAGGGGGAACGCTTGAACGTAATGCCAGGAAGGCACATCTGCGTTCCCAGGACGGACCTAGACTTCGCCGACGCCTAAAAACGGGCTGTTTGGGACTCTGCAGATTCGTATAACACACTTTGGGCTAATTTTCCAGTGCCTAATGGGAACGTCGTGCATCGCAGCCGGTTGTTTGTTTGTCTGCCTGCTCCTAGCCTCCCTCTTACCCTATTTATACACGCACACATGCAAAAAATATGAGAGTTAAAGAAAAAATGTCAACCATATGTAACATACATGGAAATTAGTGACAGTAACAGTGAATTCATTGTGGTTTTGGCAGTCAGGACACCATCCAGGCCATATTTTAGGAGTTTTAGACAAATCCACATGTATTCCAGAGATTGCTGTGGATTTTCAATATGTGTGGCTCATTAGATACGCAATCTGCCTACTATTCTCTCCTGTCACACAAAGCTGATGGCAGCAAACTGGCATCTTGGAGATATTGGTAGCACTACAGATTTTAGCATTAATGCCAGCCTTGGGCGTCCTAGAGCTCCGTACTCGTGCTCTGCAGCGAGCACCGGCGGCTTGTGCTCGGGACGAGGGCGCTGCCGGTGTCCCGTGGTTGGGAGATCACAGACAAGTGTGCAGGACGAGGCCCAGCATGAGTTTGGTTGCTGTTCTACTTCGGTTGAAATCCAGCTTGTGTCCCAGATCACCATCCTTAAAGAAGGAAACGGTGAAAACCTTGCCAGCCCTAAACTCGGATTTTGCTTTTTCTGAGCCCGTCCCCGCAATGCACTGACCAAGCAACGGCTTTTGTGTGTTGTTTTGCTTTTATCACAGCTTGAAAATACTTGTTTGGGGGAGCTGTAAGTAAGCATAAATGTCTTCCCAGGTTTATGACTGCTTAGATTCATAATTTTTGCTTTAAACCTTAGGAGCTCCCGGCCCCCTGAGTGTATCTGTGCAGAGCTATTGCTAGCAGCGCAGATCTAATAAGCACGTAGACATGTGTGACACACAAAAGCACGGCTTTGGTTCGTGTAAAAGTGCTAAACTCTTGCCTAAACCCGTCTGAGTTCAGGCGAGGCTACGTTCGACACGGGGCTGAGTGCTTAAATATAGGTGAAGGCAATTCTGCTCTGCTAATTTCAGCAGAATGTTTCAAACAAAGTGTTACTGTTTAATCTGGGCACATGACGGGTGAATGAACGTTTGAATGAAATGACATAATTGTTGGTTAGCCTGTATAATTTGGAGAGTGTTCGCATAAGTTTAACTCTCTCTCTGGAGGCAGGACATCCTCGGTGCGGGGAGGGAATCGCCTTCCCTAAAGGCAGGGGGTGGCCACATCCCGACTCCCTCCGCGTGTTCCAGCCTTTCCAACGCCGGGCCGAGGCTTAGCGCCGCGTTTCGGTTCGCGAGTATGAGCCTTAACCCCTCTCCTCCCGTCGTATATGACATTTAATGCGTCATCTTTGTTTTAAACAAACAATACACAAGCTGTTGCTGGCAATGGTGGGAAGCTGGTGGTCCATCTGGAAAGCAGGGAGATAGATGAGGAGGGGGGAAAAAAAAGAGAATTAAAACTGTTTAGGGACGTATTTGCATGTGTAAAACCCTGGGATGGGAGCAGAGTATTTAATAGCTGTTTAAAAAACAGTTTGAAGACAGGGGAGATGCTTTGTCTGCAGAGGAGTCTATCAATAATGGACATTATTTGTGCAGTAAAAACGTGGGGTTTAATCAAAGCGATGCAAAGCCATGAGCCCATACCTTTAAAGAAGTTGTTTATTCGTTATTTCTGCTGCATCAAATCCATTCACTCTAAAATTAACCGTTTTTCCTTGACAAAAGTTCAGAACGGTGTAAAATTAACCAATAATATAGCTTATTAATTAAACCAGTGGCAAAATAGCTATTTCAGCATAACGGGCTCTGTGGGACGGTTACGAGCCGGGTTTCTGGCTGATTGCTTCTGTCATTCTCTAAGACAGAGCACCCCACCTCAGCTTACCACTGCCTAGCATGCATCCAATGTGCCATTTAAAACCTTGATTATAACCAGAGAAAAGTTCATTGAAACCAGAATAAGTTGCAAAAAGAATAAATCTTCCCTGCCATCTTGGATTCTCTCTTTCTCCCCAGCATCCAGCCAGATGTTTCGCAGTCGCCGCATGCTCAGGGCGCTGCGATCCTCTTGACACAAGCTCGGGTTTTCCCTCCACCCTTGGCGCTCTTTGCTCTGAAATTACACATTTTGCCTTCTCTTCGGAGATTCTTCATCACTGCTAAGGGCTTCCCGGAGAAAAAGAGCGACTCTTTTTGGCGTCAGCATATTTACAAATTCAGCTCCTTATGCGCGCAGCAGTTTTCCTGCCATCTTTGGGGACTGGGGCCGAGCGTTTTGGGGGAGAAGTTCCCCGCAGGAGCACGGCGCATTGCCGCCATTTCGGTCTTGCCAGGCTCGGGGATGATGTATGGAGCAGGTGTTTGCAGTTTAGGGAATTTGCCGTTCCTGGGGAAATGGGTGGAAAAAAAGGAGGGTTGGGAACGGAGTGAAAAGGCAGCAGGAACAAGGCTGGCATTATCCACCCCGCTCCCAGCCTGAGCTGCACTCTGAGCCCAAGGAAAAAAAAAAAAAAGGCTTAGAAAACTGCATCTTCCACCATTAAAAAGAACTTCAGTAAATGAACAGGCAGAAGACCTGGGCAAGGAAGGATTTTTTGTAGGTTGGGTTTTTTTCTTTTTATTTAAATAAAAAAATAAAAAACCTAATTGAGGCCCACTGAGCGATCTGACATCGCTGCAAATCCTGCTCAGAAATATATGTGCTCTGCTTTAATGACAGCACATAGAGTACTGCTGAGATAGTGGAAAATTTTACGGGGAGTTTTTGCTTAAGGAACGGCTTTAACTCAAGTTACCTGTAGAGTACGGCATCATATGGAAACACTTAGGGAGCTGTGGAAAACTTTCTGAAATACAGTGGAATTTATCTAGCGAAGTGTTTCGCATAGGGAGGAGGATTATGGATTACAATGGAGGCAGGAAAGAGCGGGCTAGCGGGCGCTCCGAGACGGCCACTTGCAGCCCTACGAGCGCAGATGAAAAGTACACGTGTAACCGGGGGGGGAGCGTTCCGAAACACCCGCGTCTGGGTTGCATTTATACTATTTGCCATGCACGTAACCTTGTTATATAAAACAGAGTCCAATAACCTCAAAAAGATGGACGATGGGGGGGAAAAAAAGAAAAAGAAGAAAAAGGTGCAAGGAAGCAGATCTGCTTCCAGATTTGCATGCCGGGGGCCCACATCAGGGGTAGGAATGGCAAAAAGAGGAGCTGGGGAGCCAAGGGAGGCCCCCGTGGTAGGGTTGGGTGGTGGGTG
>NW_009708022.1:33156-36580 GCF_000703405.1 Apaloderma vittatum | reverse complement strand
CAGCCCCTGCGGGACCCTCGCACGGTGCCGAGGAGAGCCTCGGTGTTTTCTATTGTGGGGGTGTCCCGGGAAGAAGGGAGGAGAGGGACGGGGTGGAAACGGTGATGTTTTTGAGTGTGTTTTGTTATATATTTGCTCCCTTTAAATGCTTATGGCACTGGTCGCCAGAGCATCTGGGCACTTCACAATAATTAAAACTGACAAATCCATAAACAGTAAACAACAGGCTACCCACTCGGGCAGCCAAAAACCCACTACTGCATAAGCTCAATAGCTGCACCCATCTGCCAAATAAAATCCTCTCCACTGCCTCCTCATGTCTGCAAAGGCCAGGGCAGAGCCAGCCCCTTCCCCGCCATCACCCTGCGGCCCCTCGCCGGCCCCTGGACGTCCCCAGGGCTTCGGCCTGGCTTTGGGAACCGCGGGAGTTTATTCTGAATAATTTTTTTTTCTGGAAAAATATTCTTTCCCCACCGCAAAGTGGCAACAAGTAACGACACCCTTTTCCTTCTGACTTCTTGGCCCGCTAACCCTTTCGCAACACAATGGGAAGGCAACCGCTCGCACCCAGGGGAGGGGATTTAATGACTAGAAAATAAAGAGAGAGAATTTACTTGGAAAAACTGTGGAATTAAAAGTTCTGGACAAAACACGCATCACTGATGCATAACATTTTTGTTAATTGGGTCTTAACAGGTTTGTGACTCAGGCTGTAATTATTTTAGAAATGGGTCACACTCGGCAGTGCCAGCCGCGCGTCCTGCCGCCGCGGGAACTTTCGCCTAGTTGTAAAACTACATCTAGACGCGTGTTTCCTCCGCTCGGGCAAAGATCCTGCCTTTTGGAGGAGCGGCGGCGGTGTGCCGAGCCCACCGGCCGCCGGGACGCTCCCTGCACACCCCTCCCGGCGTGGGCGGGCTGAGGCGGCCATGTCCCGCTCCGTTTGCGACGAGGAGGCGTCTCATCCCATGCCAAACAATCGCTCCCCCTTTCTCTCGCACTATTGTTTTTACTTCTGATTTTTTCACGTGTTTTCCTGGCCTGCCAGAGGCACTAAATCTTACTAATGCCTTCATGCCCCTCTAATCGCAAAATGGACTCCGGGAAATTTTTCTTTTTTTTTTTTCCTTTCTTTTTTTTGGGCGGGGGATAGAGGGGACTAAAGCGAGATTAATTAAAATACCAACAAAAACCGCGTGCAACTGGTAAATCATTTCTTCTCTTCGTGAAACGGTTGCTTTCCGCTCAATCCGCCTCTGCTTTCCAGTGCAAGAAGTATCTCCACCCAAGCAAAAGTCTTCTAACGCTCGTAAAAGCACCCGAGATATTATCTCTCTAATTAGCAGCTGGGAAAAAAAAAATGAGGGAGAGATATCAATTAATGCTATAATTAAAAACAGTGCCTTTAGATGTGCTGTTTGTGGCGAACGAATGCTTACGCTGACAAGAGCTGTGCCGTGCTTATCCCCAAAAATCTTGGAGCGGGACCCCCCTCTCCAGCCGCGGCAGGAGGGACCCCGAGGTGTTCACATCCCCACCAGGGTGCTGGGGGGACCCCACAGCTGACCTGTCCCTCTCCCCATGGTGAAGGACGGCATTTACCATGGTCCCCAGCTGGCTCTGGGGAGGTGAGGGGGTCTCACGGCGAGGCCGAGGGGTGTTTTTTCTTTTTTTTCTTTTTTTTTTTTTTCTTGGCCCTTCCCTGCTTGGGGTTAAGCTGTTTTTCATATATTGTAGCCTGGGAAAGCTGTGTTACTGTTAAAAGAGTAACCATATCCCTTTCTGAGCTGTTGCCAAGCAGATGTAGGTTTTTGGAAAGTTCCCAACAAACTTCCACAGCTGATACTTTACCGACTTGTTCCCTCTCCCATCCCTCTACTTGCACCTATTTAAAAAACCAAAGGACATAATTTGGAGGAGGGAAGCGTTGCTCTGCATCTTCTACTTGTTAAATGTAATTAATTGAGAGTGACCTGTTAGTCAATTACAGTGTACGGCTCGGAAAAGAAACACAGAAGTACCGAATATTACTGTTTTACCAAAAAAGCTCCCTCTTTTGCACTGAAGGCAAACAAGCCGAGCAGTGAAGAAAAATGAGCCCTTCAGCCCTTTGTGCGACGCGGGGCTGCTGCCGCTGCCTCTCGCCAGGGCAAATACCTCATTTCCTTTCGTGATAGCGATTTGTGGGGTGGCTGCTGGCAGAGGAGGAAGGAGAAATAGAGGCCGTCGAAGGCCGGCGTCGCTCCGAACCCCGGCGTAGATGCAGATCCCGCTTGTGTGTGCGGAGCCGGGGAGGAGGCAGGGGGGGAACGCAGGGCACTGGAAATGTGGAAAGCT
This sequence comes from Apaloderma vittatum, assembly GCF_000703405.1. Taxonomy (NCBI): domain Eukaryota; kingdom Metazoa; phylum Chordata; class Aves; order Trogoniformes; family Trogonidae; genus Apaloderma; species Apaloderma vittatum. The sequence goes on along the minus strand of NW_009708022.1, from coordinate 34,243 downwards.
CTCACAAATCATATCTCGCAGGAAAGGTTTATGGGAGTTCACAGTATAGCGGAGGGGATGGATGTCAGGTTTTCCTACACAATAGAGGGTCTTTTGTTTCCGCGCTCCCTCTTGGCAGCAGCCCCCGTGCCACTGCTGGCAATTTCCTGTCCATCCTTCGCCGAGCAGTGGAGCTGGAGCAGGGGAGTAGTCCCACGTTTTTGTTTAGACTGTGTTGTTTTAATGCTGAGCCTTGTCCTAAGCAGGATATCCCTGTGTATATTTGGAGTTCCTGAACTTCTCCGGAGAAAATTATCCTTAAAAAGCCCCTTCCATAGTGCCGAGTTTCTAACTTCTCTCTTAAAAAAAAAAAGAAAAAAAAAAAAAAAGAAAGAGGCAACAAAACGACAGAAAGCCCTCGTCTAATTGCTTTTGCTTGTGGGAGCTTGTACCTTGCAGCTTAATCCGCCCGCGTCTCAAACACGCGTCGGCGTTTTCCATCCACCTGGGCCCGCGCTGAGGAGAAACACCGAAAAGCGGAGGCGATTCAGTTGGCAGTTTTAATTTTGGCAACTGGGAGACGATTCAGCTGGATCCAGACCACGACACGGGACGACGTCCCTCTGGCTCCCTGTGTGCCAAGGGCTTGGGTTCACCCGTGTTTCCCAAAGCGCTTTACTTGGGTGTTTTGCAGTCGACGGAGCTTGAGGGCCCGGGCTACGGCAGTTGGCTGCTGGCCGGGGCTGTGGGTTTCTCAGAAACTCTCCAAACTTATGGACCAACTCCTGCGTTTTCTTTTTCCCCTGACTCTCGCAAACGATCTCCTCGGACGGCCCCGTCTGCATTTGTTGACAAAGTAGAAAACAAAGTAAAACTAAAAGCAGAGAGCACGGTGGTTAGGTTGCACGGAGGAAGCAGAGTGAGCTCCCAGCTGCAGGATTTTTAGAGTAAAATACAGAATAATATATCCAGTGAAATCCAAACAATGAAGCACTGCTGTAACAAGCCTCAGTGACAGGACGGCCCTTGGGGTTTGGAAAGACCACTGCTTGGTGAAAACACCACGTAACCTTTGTAAAAGAGCCCAGAGGAAAGCGGGATGGGGTCC
>NW_009708022.1:0-33084 GCF_000703405.1 Apaloderma vittatum | reverse complement strand
TGGCGTGGATCCAGGGACAGCGTTGGCTGCCTCCGCACCGTCGGCTGGGCGGCAATTAGCCTGCGCCTTGTGCTCCGGGCAGCCTGGCTCCCTCGGCTTAAAAGCAGAGCGGCCAGGCTGGAGTTTGCCGGCTCGCTCCCAGGCAAGCTCTGCCTGGGTTAAGCTGCAGCGTGCACGGTGCTGTGCAGTGCTTTGTGGTGCTGTATGGTGCTGTATGGTTGCTGTATGGTGCTGCACAGTGGTTTTTGGTGCTGTGTGGCATGTGCAGTGCAGTACAGTGCCGTATGGTGCTCTACAGTGCCGTATGGTGCTGCACAGTGCCGTATGGTGCAGTACAGTGCTGTATGGTGCTGCACAGTGCTGTATGGTGCTGTATAGTGCTGTATGGTGCTGCACAGTGCTATATAGTGCCGTATGGTGCAGTACAGTGCCGTATGGTGCAGTACAGTGCTGTATGGTGCTGCACAGTGCTGTATGGTGCTGTATAGTGCTGTATGGTGCTGCACAGTGCTATATAGTGCCGTATGGTGCAGTACAGTGCCGTATGGTGCAGTACAGTGCTGTATGGTGCAGTACAGTGCTGTATGGTGCTGTATAGTGCTGTATGGTGCTGTATAGTGCTGTATGGTGCTGCACAGTGCTATATAGTGCTGTATGGTGCTGCACAGTGCTATATAGTGCCGTATGGTGCAGTACAGCGCTGTATGGTGCAGTACAGTGCTGTATGGTGCTGTATAGTGCTGTATGGTGCTGCACAGTGCTATATAGTGCCGTATGGTGCAGTACAGCGCTGTATGGTGCAGTACAGTGCTGTATGGTGCTGTATAGTGCTGTATGGTGCAGTACAGTGCTATATGGTGCAGTACAGTGCCGTATGGTGCAGTACAGTGCTATATGGTGCAGTACAGTGCTATATGGTGCAGTACAGTGCCGTATGGTGCAGTACAGTGCTGTATGGTGCAGTACAGTGCTGTATGGTGCTGCATAGTGCTGTGTGGTGCTGTATAGTGCCGTACGGTGCTGTATAGTGCCGTACGGTGCTGTATAGTGCTGTATGGTGCGCTGCAGTGCTATATGGTGCAATACAGTGCCGTATGGTGCAGTACAGTGCCGTATGGTGCAGTACAGTGCTGTATGGTGCTGCACAGTGCCGTATGGTGCTGTACAGTACTTTATGGTGCTGCACAGTGCTGCATGGCACTATACATTGCTGTACGTTGCTATACAGCAGTATACTATGCTTTACAGTGCTGTGTGGTGCTATGTGGCGCTATGTAGCGCTGCACAGTGCTGTGCCATGCTGCACGGTGCTGTGCAGTGCCGCACAATGCTGTACGGTGCTGTGCAGTGCCATACGCGCTCCCCCAGCTCAGGCATTCTTCTGAGTAACTTGATCTTACTTCTGTCTGCCTCTAACAGATAGGGGAGGTGAAGTTATGTTAAACATGTCGCAGTGAGTTTGATTCGCGCCGCTTTGGTCTGGTTTTCTTCCTTGATTAGCTTTAATCAAACCCTCCGCGTTTCACGACCTTAATAAAGCTATTTTTCCTGACATGCGAAGACTGTCTTAACAAGCAAAGCTCATCTGGCCTGAAACTAAAGCCAAGTCAAGGTGGTGTTTTAGGTCCTCATTAAAGTCCACAACGTGAAGCAAGAGGGGAAATGATGAAATGGTGCTCCACCAAACCATCTCTCCTTTACATTTAATTAGAGGAATTATACACAATCCAGTCGATGCCTTGGGAGGCAGTCACCATTGGGTTCGTAAAGAGCCTGATGGTACAAAACGGGGCAGCTAAGGGTTTCGCAAAGGGTTAATTAACACCAGGAGCTGGGTGGACTTTGGGATCAACCAGGAAAAAAAAAGCACAACATGGTGTTAATATGAAAAGAGCTCCAAAACCACTCGGCCCCGCTCCGGAGCTCACGTGGGCAGCGTACAGCGACCCTGAAATTCTTCGGAGGGAAAGTTTCCAGGCGACAGCGTGTTTATTCTCCCTTCGGTCCTTTCCTTCGGTTACTGCTGACTCACGCAGGTTGGGTGAAATATCGAGGGCTGAGCGCAAGGCGAGGAGGTGAAGGAAAAGCCCCGGCGGGGAGCGATGCCATGGGGCTTGGCAGTGGGTGAGGAAATCAGCCACATGCAGACAAAATGCGGTCAAGCAGCCGCCCCACACAGAGGATGTCCCTTACACTCATTAGCATTGTGTTTGTAGCAGAGCTTATCAAAAAACAGCCAACAGACATAATCTGTGGTTTACGCTTTCTTTCGTTCCCTTTTTTTTTACTCTCTTGTTTTCCTTTTTTTTTTTTTTTTTTTTTTCTTTTTCTCTTCCTGAGGGTTTCTAAAGGGATGTAATCCACTCTGGTTTTATTGCTGTTGCCTCTGGACGTGGTGCAGCTCCAGCCAGCAGTTATTCCAGCCTCCCCAGCCTCCCTGCGAAGGTCTTCTCTGCTGCTGAGGGCTTGACTGCTACTAAATTGTAAACCGCAGGGCTGCCTTAACCCTTTGCCTTCCGTGCAGCTCCCCCGAAATGTGGGTGTTGCAGGGAAAATCGCTGGCCTCGGGCCTTGGCGTCGAGCAGTTTGCTTGGAAAGGCTGCACAAAGCCTGGGTTCCGGGGACCCTTGCGAAACCCGAGCCCCCCAGCTCCACCAAAATATGATTTTGCTGCACTTTTGATGGCTCTTCCCTGCACGGTTGAGGGTTTGAGGGGTTTGCTGGTCAAGAGGAGACCTCTCTCTGCTGCCACCCCCTTGGCTCCCTCGTGGTGGATTTTGGGCTCCGAGGATGCCAGGGATGTTTGTCCTCCCGCATGCCGATGGAGAGCGCTGTCCTTCTCTGCCCCAGTCCCTCCGAAAATCAATTCTTTACTCTCTTGTCAAAGAGGGTATTTGCAAATAATTTCCTAAAAAGGCAATCTAAAAATGGCTCTGTTGTTACCCATATTTGTACACAGGCTGGTGCATGACAGGATTCCTTGGGCTTGTCTACACGGGCACAATTGAAATGGATGTGAAATAACTTTAAAGTGGATTAGTTAAACTGCGTTACATCCCCGTGTAGACACTGCCATTTAGAAACAAAATGGCCTTAATTTGGTTTACTTGAATTTTGCTTTAGCAATTTAATAAAGACTCTTTAAAGTCTTGAGTGAGGAGTTTACATGGGAATTTAATTAATCCACCTTAAATTCACAATTTTATTTAATTAGGGTGAACTTCCCTTAAGTGTTTCCCTGTCGGGGTACCGGTGCAATGTTTCCAGCCACCTGGCATGATGACCTGACCATTCGCGACTCAGAAGAGCTGTTGCACTGATGCGTGACTGGTCCAGTCCCAAGAGTTTGGCACATAAGAAAAAAGTCCTTCAAAAGTCTGGCCACAGCTGAGAAGTCCTTCCCTGCAGTAAATGACCTCCGGGGAACCCAAGTTCCTGCTGTAATGAGCCACCATCCTCCCAAGTGCTTTAGGTTCTTGCATTGCCCACGAAACCATAAACAGAAGCATCTGTCTCGTGTAAAAGGGTTTGGGAACGATTTGGCCCGAAACGGGGATTGGCACAACAGCCTTTTTCAGCTCCGCCAGCGCCGCGCCACGCTGACCACGGAACGGGTTTCAGTTTCTCACTCGGCTTACCCCGTGGTTTTGCAGTATTGGCAAAGGCACAAAAAAACTTTCTGTGCAGGAGTCCTGCGAAGCTGCCTGCACCTGGGCTGGGGCTGGACGGGGCTGCAGAGCTCCCGTTGTCCCTGTTCGTTCATCGCCGCAGAATTGCCCGCTGCGCTCATCGTGCAGGCGACCTCGCCTCGAGACACCAGCCTCGCTGTGGGTTCACATCATCAGCCTTCAGCTTCCCAAGCCCACTGGCAAGGGTAGGGATTGCGCAGTGCTTTTCGAACAGAAGTTTCTTTCTCTAAGCTGGAACATCTTTGCTCGGCTCTCCAAGACCCCTTCCGCCTCTCCAAGACCCTTCAGTCTCCTCCCAGCCCTGCAGCTCCTTTGGGGTTTGCTTTCAATGAGACCCCTTGCTGTGCTGGCAGCGACACCCACCACCCTGTGTCCTCCTGCCCAAGCCCCACAGCTTTCTCCATCCTTGGGAAGTCCTCCAGCAGCGTAAGATCTACCCATGGCTGTCGTTTTTTTTCGGATATGTTCTTCTGTGTGCCTCTATTATGGAGGAGAGGAACATTTCTCTAAGACTTCAGCCCCCTGCTTGCAGGAGGTTCTAGGCAATACATGACGTGTGAGTGCTCGGAGCATCTTAGGGCTTACAAAAAAATTACCCAAATGGTGAAATGTGATCCCCATGTGCAGCTGCCTGGTAGCTAATCAGTAAATTGTAGTTAAACGCAGGGCTGTGCTCAGTTCCTAAGGTCTTGCTTGGAGGGGAGGATTGTAGGTAGAAGTAAGGGGCAATCAGTGGCAATTTGCCTTTCTGAGGGTAACAAGTCAATGTGGGAGATTGCTGATGTGCTGTCGTGGTGTGGTGCAGTCGTTCCCAAAGGCCAGCAGAGAGAAAGGCGCAGATTTACCAGGGCTGGGTGTGCACATGTAGTCTCTACCCTGAAGAGCTTGCAGCCACAAACTGAGGTGCACAATTTTAATTAACAACTTCTCTTTCCTGGTGTGTGGGGTTTATCCCGCGGCTAAAAGGCGGTGGGGATGAGCGTTCCTTGGCTTTTGCCCTTGGACATCTCTATGCTAAACAAACCAGGGAACATTTTCTGTTGCTAATGCTGAGTAGTTGTATGTTTATGCCGAATTTAGGGCTAGTCCATTTACTCCATTATATGAGGGGGCAAGGGAGTTAAAACCAAATCGATGGCAAGCATCTGGATAGGGATGGTCTTTCTAACAGCCGTAAAAAGGTTGCCTTTGATAGGCATTTTGTTATTTCACTGTGGAAGTCATTATAAGGGAAGATCTCATATCACTGTAAAGTTAGCCACTAGATTAGCTATTCATATATTTTATTGGTAAAAAATATGACAGGGGATTATCGTGTGAGAACTTTGTGGAAAATAAAAGAGATAAAAGCAGTTTAACTGTCAGTACATTAAGGCTGTGGTTAGCTCTGCATAGTGTTATTGGATGGAAGGAGACTGGGTCTCTGAGGACTATTGTTCTTCTGCTTAGATAGGCATGGACCACGCTGGGGCTTGGTGAGAGTCGTGAGCCCAGGTACCTGAAAGAGGAGAAGTTAAAAATGAAAATGGGCGTTTGGCCAAAGCGATGGAGACGCTGAGGGAAGTGAACGTTGATGGAGGGGTCAAGTGCAGTTTGTCCACATGTCCACACGGAGGACAAGTCCTCATGCAGCTGCAAAAGGACTCTTGGCCATGTGAATGCAGGTTCACCTCTGTTTTTTTTTCCATTTGTCCATGGTTTTTGGCTGTAGACATTCAGAAGTCCTGGACAAATGGCTGCGGTAAACGTACAAATTGGTTGCACAGGGAGCGTGTGGGGAGCATACATGGGGCTCGCCGCAGCTGCCCGCGCTCAGCATCCATCTGCGCAGCACATGTGCACTGGGGCTGAGGCACCGAGCTGGCTTCTGGGGTGGGAGAGTGAGCCCGGCCGCCCAGTTGCTCCTCTGGAGCTGGTCAAAACGTGACGAGAGATGATGACGTGAAGATCCTTTTCTGGAGGGATCCTGGGGAAGGCTCGAAGCTCCTCTGCTTGGCTTCTGGGAGTCTTGGAGGAGGTGGACCACCGTGACAAGGAAGTAAGTGAGCTGTGGAAGATGTCCCCAGGATGGAGGACCTTCTTTGTGTCTGGAGCGCAGGAGAATGGGCAATGAGATCTGGGAGAGCACTTGGTTTGGGGGGTTTGAGAGGCATGCTCGGGTGCACGCTCTTCAGCGGGACACTCAAGCCAGAGCTTTGCAGAAGATCAGAGATGCTGTATTGACTAGATGCCTTCATCTCTGACCGCACCCTGATAGAAAGCTATGTTGTCCTTGTCACCAGCGGTGCAGGATTTTAATCTTAATTTATGTCTTCCTCCACATGAAATCAAACTGTTCAGCACCTAAGGCTAATATTGTGCCTTGTTTAGAGTCCGGCCTTGCGGTGTTGACATCCATCCATGCTCCTTCTAAGTGTAACTACAAAGTCTGTTGTGTTTCGTGGGTTGCACTGCTTATAGTTTGCAGGTTTGGACACTTGAGTGTCTTGATCGGTCCTACTTTGCATGCCAGAGTGTTTTCATTAGCACAGCATTCATGCATGTGAGATTGTCACTAACTGATATAATTAACCAGTATGTCAAAGGCTATTTGTTTATTGCACATGCAATGGCTTTTCTGGAGTAAGAAACCTTTTCTGCTGACGCTGTATGAATGGGAACACACGAAACTAGAGGAATAGCCCTGAGCTGGAGGGAGAAGTTACGAAGGATAACTGTACCTAAAAGCAGCAAAAAATAATAACACAGATTTGAACGGGTTTGCATAAGGATGATTGCTGTGTGAAGAAAGGAAGACAGGGATGAGGAAAAAAAGAGTTGATCAGATAATTTCTCTTCCTCCTCTCCCAATTATTATTATATGAAAATATAATGTTATTCAGAAACACGAGTATCTTCTGTATCAGGTGCCGTGACTGTGAACTCTTCGGACCTGCTGTATATCATGTCGTTTTGTCGTGATTTTGGACATCTGTGCAGCTTTTAAGAGATCTTCTCGGGAAATCTTTCTTCTTACTTATTTATAAATAAATGTTGCTAGGGTGGTCCTCACAGCAGGACTCAGCAATTCCTACACTGCGAAATGTGAACTGTAGCGTCCGCATGTTAAATATTAAAATGTGTAGTTTGCAATGAAAAGATGGGGAGTCACGTTCGTGAAGGTCTGAAAAAGTTTTGAGGGTTTGTGTCCCAACAAATGTGTGGGCTACTGCTGCAAAGAAACCCAGATATATGCCATACATATATATATATGTCAAAACCTCTTATGCCCTTACATTGGAGGTATCCCAAAAGCCCCACTTTAGGCTCCCTTCTTTCAAATCAATTGCTTCTGCTCCCGTGGCTTCAGCTCCTGCAATACCCAGTCCATGGCTGCTGCTCCTCCCTCTCCTCAGTCCCACAGCTCAGCCCCATTCTGTAGCCACTTCTACGGAAGCAATTAAACCATCGGTGTTGTTTAACTCCATCAAAAGCGACTTTCTTGCTTCCTCCTCTTCCCATCGCTGCTCCTTCTCCTTCCTCCAGTCGCTGGAACCACTGCCAACTGATGGCCAAGACCTGGGCTCCAACTTCTTGTTCTGCAAACGTGCAAACAATTTGTACCTCCCCATCTCTCTCTTGCCTTGCCCATCCCTCAACATGTGATTGCTCTCTTTTGCTGGTCTCGGCTGCTGCAAACCTGTAAATTCTGTGGCCTGGATTTTCTCAGCCTCTTCCACCAACGCTGTCTCGTGTTGATGCTCGGTTTCATCCCTGGCCTTTGACCCTGGCTCTGCCATCCCTTGGAGCATCTCTGACTCCCAGCCGTGCTCTCCCTTAGCACTCACACGCCTGTTCTCTGTTCTTCTCTGCTCTGACCCCTCTCCCTTCTCTCTCCTCCAGCTTTCCTTGCCCCTTGATTCTGACGCACCTCAGTGTCTTCCTTACCCGTCACCTTCCCTGACCTCATCTGGTCCTTCCCCTCTTGGGTGCATCCTTAGGACCCTCATGTCCTGGGTGTCTTTGGGCCGCCTGGGTTCCCTGACCCTACACCTCGTAAAGAAGGAATCCCATAGGCTGCGTGTTGGTGCATTCCTCCCCTCATTAACTTCTCACCTGCTCCCTCTTAGCACTTTGTTGTTGTCTTTGGCTTATCTCGCGCGGTAATCTCTTCAGGGCACGGTGATCCGTGTGTTGCGATAATTCGTACCGTGCCTGGCGCAACGCAGCCTTTATGCTGTCGGGTACATGGGAGCGTTTCTAATGCAAACAACTAATAGCTAGGAAGGGAGTTAAAAAATTAGAAAGGACTCCAAAGCCGTGTCACATATTCTCTTGCAAGGAATGGGGAAAAAAATTGTTTATTCTGGCCCCAAATTTTAATCACCCAAGGGCTGTTAAGATAAAAATAGTCAGTTCTGCCTTCTGTTTATGGTATACTTGGTTGAGTGCAAGCCAATTTTGAAGCTGAACATACTGTCTGCTATTTTTGCTTGATTTTAGATTCCACATTTTAAATAGTTTCTTTAACAAGAAGCATATTTTCACTGATACAAACTTAGCTTGAGGAGAAGCATCCTGAAGTTCCAGCCATATTGAAGATCAGTGAAATGTAGTAAACTCTGGTTTTAAGGGTTTTGTTTTCTCCAAGAGCTGAAATGAAGAGTGTGTTCTGGCAACAAGTGCTGGCACGTTGTTCATTAAAAGCTCTCTTCCGAGCCTTGGTTCCCACACACATGTGCCCTCATTCTTCAGCGGAGCTTCCAGGCAAGGGCATTGGCAGTGCTCTAGTCTGATCTTCAGCCATACAATTTGTCTTAATTGTCTACTAGCATCTAGGCAAGACTTAGCTCACGGGTGGCCACAGCAAGGGGCCACATGCAAACCGATGAGCTTCTTAATGTGGCCTGCCCGGCAATCGGATGATTTAATTATCTGTGCCCGTCGTAGGCTGCCTGGCTGCTCCCCATCCCGCCTGCCCTCAGGCGCGGCGGGCTTAACCACATGCAGCCATGGGGGCAGCTGCATTTGATCTTCCTTGCCAGCGTGAGGGTCCGGCCCTGACAACAGCCTCTCTGTTCGGTGCTTTCTTTCCCCTCCTTTCTTTTTTCCGCTTCGCTTGGCACCGTGCCCCCAGCGTCATTTGTGCGTAAGGGAGGATGGGAGAGCTGGATGGCAAAAACTTCGAACATGGAGTTGGGTGTTGACAATCCCAATGATTAATTGATCCTCTGAGGATCCAGGATGATTTGCTGAAGCATCAATAATAGAAATCCTGTCATTATACACTATTTACTAGGTCTTTCTGCGGGAAGACATCCTGTCTCACTGCGCGTCTGCGTTGTGCGTCTCGCGCGAGGCCAAGCCTGCCCTTCCCGGGGCACCAAGGACCGGGCTGCCGCACACAAACTTTCTTCCATCACATCACACTCTCATGTGCTGCAGAAAAATTGAACTGTCCAGTGCATCGATTGGTTTTTAAAAGGTGGCTCAGCAAAGCCCTTGCCTCTCCATGCTTCTGGAAAATGACTCGATCCCCTTTAGCTGGCGTGGAGCGCTGCGGCTGGCTGGGATGTGAAAGGCAGAGGGGCCACCCGGAATATTTTGCTGCTGAGAAACTGGTTGGACGCTTGTGGCACGTTTGCCCATAGCGTCTCCTGCTCCTGCCACGTGTCAAGTAAGGGCAAGAGCTGGTGTGAAAGAAGCACTAGGATCAGGGTGACCTCGTGCCCGGGGCAGAGATCAGGGATGTCTCCGAGGATGACCTCTTGCCGTCCTGATGTTAATACATCTCAGACGTGCTGGTAGAATATAAAGTCTTAAACATTATTAATGCTTTAGCAGACACCTTAGGAAGCATTCCTACTCTTCTCTGCGTTTTGCTTTCACGCACAGCGATGCCAGGGGTGAAAGTGTTTCACGGAGTTAAGAAAAGGGCATCAAAAAAGCTTGGTCATGCCAGGCACCGGGAATATTTTATTCTTTCACCATTGTGCATCGAGTTCAGTTCCCGGATCCTGCTCGCTGGGCTGTTTTGATGGGTTTCACTTTCTGAAAATACTGATAGTTAGTGTTGGGTCGTCACCAGGTTAGGGGATGCTCTAGCAGTGCCCCTGCGCCTCTTGGAAATCCTCTTTGCAAAGATCCTCCAAACCTGTGCCTAGGGAGAAGGTGGCTTCATGCGCCCGAGATGTTTTGGCCACCGTGCCCCGGTTCTCTGCTGGGGTCCCAACTGCAGCCACCTCCACCACAGCTCCGAAAATTATTCCTCTACATGGCATGCGAGGCACGAGCAAACCTGTGATGGCGAGATAGGGTGGCGGGATGGGACAGCTGATTTTAATTATTTTATATATAAATAACTTTCAGATAGTTTGCAAGTTTGGCAATAGCTGCCAAGCGTAGCAATGTGACCTTGTTACTCTTACCCCATTCCTCTGAGTGTTTGTCTCACTCACTTGTTTTTCCGTATCTTAAATTAGATTGCAAGTGGTCAGGGAAGGGGCTGGGGCCACGTCTGCCCCGCACGCCCCATGGGGTCCCACGGCAGCAATAACAAGGAGCGATAAAACATCGGGGTGGATCTGTTGAGGTCAGGAGGGGAGGAAAGCCCAAAGCGTCGTTTTTTTTGGTGCAATCGGTCCCCGTCCTCTGACTCTCGACTGTTCTCCTCGCCACCCCACGTGAGGCTCTTTGCCGGCAGGGAGGGCACAAAGCGGGGGCTGCCGGCATCCCCCAGCCCGCCTTTGAGCAGGGGGGGCCGGACGAGTGTCCTGGATTTTAGCACTTTGGGGAGTTTATTAGTGTTGACAGTGTGTGAACTTGACATCCTTTGTAATAATGCGGTTTTAAAAATCTGCATTATTCATGCGGGCTTTTTGAATACAGGCCGACTGTGTAAGTTCGGGAGGAAAATTAATTAAATAAATGTCAGTATCCTTGACGAGCACGTGAGATTTCACGTTGCAGGGTAACAGCTCCAGCTGCTTTAACCACCAAGGGGAGTAAAGGGTGGGAAGGGGAAGGTCTGCACTTAGGTGTATATCCTTTCCCTCACCCTTAACCCAATTCCCCATGAGACCTGAAGGAGATTAGTGAGAGAGAAATGAGTCCAGCCACACAGATCGGTAATATTTCATATTTTTGTTAATAATCGTAGTTTGTTCTCCTGCTTTTTATTTATGGCACAAATAAATATGTACTGGATGGTTTGGAATGAATTTATCATGGGAAACACCCTTTTACTCTTAGGTTAAGGTTTAAAATTAAACCGTGGAGCAGATGGCTAAGGATGCGCTGGCTGGATAAGCCAGACAACTGCACCGGCGGATTGAAATGTAATTACACCCATGAATATTATTTGCAATAGTAACTGATAGTTATAAAAGTTGTATTTCTTCTGAAGCACACAGTGAAGCCAAGATATGATGGGACAAATGCCACCAGGAGGGCTGAATACAAAAAGAAAATCAGGTTTTTTAAATGAAACTTGGAGATGTTCCTCAGTAGGAGGACTTGCCTTTGGTTCTGCGGCTGGAGGCTGGGAGCGACGGCAGGACTGGCCGGGGACAGTTCTCCTATGGTGTGACCAGAGCTGGAAAGAAAAAAAGAGTAGGTATTGCAAGAGGAAACACTTTGTAATTAAAAAGTACTCAAAGAAGTAAAAAACTGCTTGTTAGGTCAAATTAACACTTTATTACGATGACTCGAAAGTCCTTGCTGAAGGCAGGCGTCCATCCCCGCGATGGAGAACATTGAGCCCAAGCACTTGACTCCTGGTGCTCGATGTTTATGTTGTCCCCCAGGTTAACGAGAAGCCGACTTTAACTCAATGCGCCTGTGCAGGGCCTGCGAAGCGACGTGTTTCTGTTAAATGGCAGAAGCCTTTCTTCCAAAGCAAAGCAGGGCAGGACAGGGCCTGAAGAACTCATTTCTGCGCCAGCGTGAGGGTGAGGAGCTGCTCTTCAGGTGGGCACGGCGGGTGGCTGTGGTGGTCAGTGGTGTGAAGTGAGATGGCAAAAAAGGGAATTGGGAGCGCCATGGCGATTTTACACAGGGGTACGCGGCGTGTGCTCACTCGCAAAGTCAAGCGTAGGTACAGTCCTTGCAGCACTCCAGGGGTTTTGAACTGCTTGATGTTGCGGGAGCACTCCGGTCCTGGTTCTCTTTGAAACTCAAGAGCCTCCACGTTATCTGAAGCATGGCTTTGCTTTAAAAACGGGGCAAGCGGCACCCTCTCCTCCCAGTTTCCACTGCGAGGATGTGTTTTTACACACACACGCAGGGTAGGGGGAGAAAGAGGGATCGGTGCGGGCGGGAGAGCCCAGCAGCCCTGAATGCACTTTCCCACTAACGCTGAGAAGCGACAGAATAAGACTGTGGCCCATGAATGTCCCGTCATTGAGAAAGGGAAGTTTAGAAATAGCCCCAAAGATAAAGGAGGGCATTTATCCCCGCGATTGTTTGGCAGAAAAAGCAATTTACATAGTCTGCTGATGGTCAATCAGGAACATGCTGCAAGGGGCCTGCTGGTTGTCTCGGACAGAGCTGACGGTTTTACTGGTCGAGTTTTGTTTCAACTTAATGAAGTAAGTACTTTGCCTGCGTCCAGGCGCTGACGGGGAAGGTTTGTAAACTCCTCGCCTTTGTTGGGGTGACTGAAGTATTTTTTTCTTCCTTTTAGCCAGCCATTTTTGTTCCTTCTCGAATTCGTTGCCGTAGACAAAGGGTACGTTTACTGTTAAAAAAAAAAAAAAAAAAAGGCTGTAAACCTGGTTTGCATCCCGAGTCCTGAAAAGAACATTTTTTATGCAGGGGAAGAGGAGAGCCTTAGAAAAGGCAGGAGGCAGGGATGGAGGGTGAGGGGGCGGGGAGCTGGAGATTTATGGCCCTTTGAAGGCGAGCTCTGCTGCCGAGCGTCCTGCCCGGGTGCTGCGGCAGCCGGACGGGGGCCGGGGCCTGGGGGGGACGCTCAGCCCGGGACCTTTGGAGAACCCTGATCCAGCAGGAACAAAGCGGGAGGAGCAGGTCCCACCGCATCCGTGCCGTTTCTCGAAGCTGCTCGATTTCAGAGCCGAGTGGACCCGGACCTCCCGGTGTCAGTGAAGTTACCCCCGCCTCAGCTGAGGCGGATGTTTAGTTTGAAATCATCACACGACCTGAGGTTTTTGAGGTTGGTTGTTTTCTTTCTTGATGTGGAAACGGCTGTCGCCGTTTGATATCGGCCCACTTTGGAGCGTGGCAGCCTCTGCCCGTGTTCAAAGAGAGGGGTGCGTTGGCAGCCCAAATCCTGCCTGGCAATACCGTAATAATTGAAGATATTTAAAAATGTATGTATCTTCCATCTTTCCCATATGGGCTCCTTAGGCAATATGACCTTATGTGGCCATTATCTGACCTCTCTTACACTTGGATTACTCGGTACAAAGCAAATTTATGGTTGTTTATTCTCTCCTCCTATCAGCTATTAGTGCCTAATCATATGGTCTATCGATCAAGTGATTAATCGCCTGCCTAAAGAGGCAGCAGGTCCCGGAGAATGCTGCACTGCACCAGCCTGAACTTCAACCTCTTATACAAACCGGAGGAGTAAAGGCATTAGTCACTGCCTTGAGCTCGGGGTTGGTATGCCGCGGGAACGCCGGGAGGTAAAGCCCCCGGCTTTCTTCAGCAGCCGACTTTGTATTTCCCTTTCTTAACGGATAAAACTCCACGTAAGCCGAGCGGGCATACAGTTGTAAATGGGATGATTTCCAATGCATCCTATAAATAATGATCAAAGAGGAAAATATATGGGCCCTCTTAGAACAGTGCCCGCTAGTGCTGCTATAATTAAGGGTCTGTCAGCATTTCTATTATAAACCCTTATTTTCAAGGGTTTATAGCTCGGCCATAAAATTTTGCTCTGGCTGAGACTTGGCATAAAACGTCCCAGCGTGGGACCAGTTTTTCTTGTTACCAAATTGTTAAAAAACTAGCGATCAGCCCCACTTTAGTTATAACAACGTCCGTGCACCTTTGTGTTTCAGAACCGCTTTCGCTTCTTACGTGAGCAACTTACTATTAAAATGAAATTAGCTTTTGAAACCCAAAAGTGTGCGCTGAGCCCCTCTGCTCTTTATTTTAGCCACCCTTAAAAACGAGCTTGTTATTCCCTTCTGCACCTTGTTGACTTGGTGGCACCCCCATGCTCGCCATCGGCGCAACGTGCGGCCACCGACATCTCGCAACAGCTCTTCCAGGGGTGCTGGGCTTGCTCTTGGTCCCAGCCCTGCCTGACTTTGCAAGGCTCGCTCATTCCCTTGTGGGTACGTGCTCAAAGCAGCGATTATTAAAAGCAGTGTGTTGATTTCAGCCGTCAGTGATTTTGTATAAATCCAGAGTAACTGGGCGTGGGTGCCTGGGATGCTTTGGTCTAGCCGGCGCGCTGAACTGCCTTAAGTGGATTTATTCATCTCTCTGTGTTCCACGCACGTTGCCTCCCCCTAATGAGAATTTCATAGAGTTCAGTTTGAGTGAAACAGAGGGAATTTCACTCCAAAAACACGTATTAAATTTTAAAAACATAAGGTTGCCATACCTGAACCTCTCTGGTTTCAATGGGAGTATGTTCCACTTCCAGAAGCGCGTCCTTGATGTGTTAGCAAAGGACAGCAAGTTGGCTCAAAAAGATGCAGCCACTTAAAAACACCGATTCTCCCGGGACAACACGCCAAAATGCAAAAATAAATTAAACATAAGCAGATGCTGTGCCTCCTTTCCATTTTTGGCTAGCACATCCCATTATGGGACTACTAGTGGGACAACTGAGAATGACTGACATTTACTCAAAGTTAAGGCCTTATTGGACTGCCCTGGCAGAAGTGATAAAAATTCAAGTTTATGCTGGTATTAAATCTCAATGTTTCACCGACTTGTTAAGGCATGCGTTGCATCGATAGAGTTTCCTCTTCCTTGCCAGTTTTGTATTATTTCTTTCCTAAAAGGACCCGATCGAGTTTATTAACATCGGCTTGGATTTTCAAAGGACATCGAGGGAAATAGGGACCCAGCTCCTATTGAAAATCCCAATTTCAAAAAAACCCCACCCCGGAGTTCCTGCCCTGGCAGGGATCCCACAGCTAAGCTCTTTCCATTTCCAGAAAAATCATTGAGCTGAGGCTAAGAACGCTCATCTGGTGCCTGTCGAGTGTATTGTCTGAGTATAAACACGATGATTCTGGAGCAGAGAAGGAGCCCGTGACTTAAATGGATTTACGATGGCTAAGAACCTGGCCTTCTACACTCGACTTCTGACATTACTTGAAGTAAGCATTGAGCTGAACTGTTTGGTGATTTAAATGGTGGTTTAAGATGCGTGCAGTTACCAGGCAGTCGCTCTTACCGGTGAGTCTCAAGAGTTTTCCTTAAGGTTCCAGGTACCCAAAGATTTCCATGTGGGGCCATAAAAAAAAAAAAAAGGCAGAAGAAAAAAGAGAAAAGCTCAAGTTTCTGACTCCTGAGAGAAGCCTGAAAATGTTCCTTGTCTGCACTTTAATGGATCAGAAAGCAGAAGGCAAAGAGAAAAAAAGAACTTTGAAAATGCCATGATTTTTGAGAGGTGACATATGCTTTTCCTGTGCTCGGGGTTGGCAGGAGGAGTTGCCTGGTGGATGCAGCCCCGCCAGAAAGCAGGTGCGGAAGCCCAAACGGGGTTGCGCTTCCTCCGTTTCAGTGGAGTCGGATCCATCCCATCGCTTTTCCTTACTCCTGTGCCTCGTCGTGCAGCAGATTGCTGCAGGTTGTTTGCAGGAGGCACAATAAATAGTTGTGTACGCGTCCTAAAATTACCATGTTGCTCAAACGGCAGTTGAGATGGGAGCCCTGAGGCTACTGAAGGGCTAGAGCTCTTCTGCATTGACAAGCCCTACGTACGGCTGCGTGTCACTGAGCTTGCAGGAGGGCCAAAAAAATCCCAGGACAGAAATAAACGCATCTGCTGGGCAACCCGAAACGCTCGCTTTTATGCACAGCGGGCCAAAAAAGCGTGGGCGAGCAGTTTCCAGGATGACGATGGTGGCCCGGGTGCTCCTCCAACCTGGCACGGCACGGAGCTGGATGGGAACGGGGGGGGACCCCGAAGGGGCTGTGCCAGCCACCACGGGGCTGCTCCTTCTCCAGCCTGGGGTTCATGGCAGCCCGTGTGCCCCAGCCCAGCTACACGGGTACCCCTGAGCCACGCTTCACCACACTGGAAGGGCTCCGATCCATGAAGGCTTTGGTCCCTTCCCTCCAGGTCTTCTGCAGGGTTGCAAAATTTGGGGCTCCTTTTGCATCCAGCTAGTGTCAGCAAGGGCCATTCCCGCTGGAGGACAAAGCCTCCTCTTTGCCCACCCTTTAGGAGTGTGACTTATTTAACTTCAAATGAGGGAAGGTTCTCCCGCGCTGCATGTTTTCGTCCTTGTCGACGTGGGCTCCTGCGAGGAGAACACCGAGGGCTGGGTCTCAGCGGGTGCAAATTGCTTCTCGCAAAGTCTCTCGGGGGAGTTTTGTGGATTTATTCCCCCTCCTGAGTCCTGGAAATGCTTTTTCTCGCTGCGTGAGAAATGAGCTAAATATTTTACGAACATTGAATCCAGCCACTTTAAATATGATCATTTTAAAAGTTCAGCAAAACCCGGGGGCCGCGGGCAGGCGGGGAGGGGGGGGGTTCGGCCTTCCTTATCGAGTCAAGGAGCGGTGGGTTAGCAGCAATTTCTTCGTCGCAGTTAGTCTGGGTACCATTGGAAGCAGAATTTGTCAGTTCTGAAGTGCACAGATTAGAAAGGAATGTGGAATTTGGAAACGTGGCAGCTTGTAGCACTGTATGGTTTAAATTAAACCTTTTTTTGGAAAGCAGAATCGCTGTAGGCCACATTTAGGGGGAAAGCAACAGCAGAGAGGGCTGGCTGTGGTTTTTGCTTTGCTGTGTAACTGGTCCACTTTCTCTTGTTTTAACACAGTTGTTTTTTTTTAAAAAAAAAAAAGAGAGGAAAAAAAACCCCAGGCCTTTGGACTCCTTCCACCCAGCCACACAGCTTCTCTGCTGACCACAAAGAGGAAGCTTGGGGCAGCAGCCGTGGGATTAATACCCACTGTCTCTTAACCCAACAGGGTGTGAAAACATTTTAAAAAAATCTTTTTCTCTCCCCCTCCCTTTCAGACTGATAGCGTGGCTGGGATTTAGACATCTTAAAACAAGCACATGGTTGCCTTGCATTGTGTTCCTCGGAGGGAGGGGGGCGGGTGGCTCTAAATCACCCCGGCCAGATCTGTTGTTTAAAATCTGTTTACACCCATCTCCGGAGCTTTTGCCTCGCAAATCACAAACAACTTTGTTCGTCTTGCTGAAATGACAGGAAATATAAAAATGCGTCTGCTGTGAGGGCTGCGCGGTGTAGATCTTGATCATTTGGAATATAATTGTTCTTAATGAAATGGAGACGACTAGCTCTTAACCGAACAGCCTTTTCTTCTTTAGAAATAATAAGATTAAGATTATGGATTCTATTAATCATTTGATCAGCTTTATTCATTCATCTTATTTCCTTTACATGCAAAAAAGCCCCACTCGCTGCGTGCCTTTATCTTTTAAGATGATGACATTTACATATTTCCCGGCGCTGTAATGTCCCGGTTGTAATATACAGATTGCTCCACTCCGATATTGTAAACCGACTATTTCCACGTGCTAAGTACTCCCGGCGATGAAGATCTTAATAATGTGATTAACTAAACTGTGTCTTTATGGTCTTCCTTGTGCCTCCCTTCCCCGCCACGGCCTCCCGGCCGGCTCACTTGCCACAAATGGCATCAGCCACTGGGACATGCCGTGTTTTTGTGACCCCGGTGACAAGGAGGTGACACATAGAGCGGAGAGGCCCGTGCGCCTCGGAGTCAAAGTGTAATTCAGACGACTCGCGTTGTCGGGGGAATCTGCTTCCTTGGCGTTCTGCAGGAAAGATGCTGAAAGCACGAGTTTTGAAACGTTGAGGGAATTATTAGAAGGGAAATTTGTTCCTCTGCGGCATAGCGACAGCATTGTTATTTCTTGCTTGGATGTGCTGTTGGGAAGGTTTTATTTTGTTGTCATTAGAGAAATCTCACTGTTGTTATAACGCTTTCTATGTGTGAAGAAATACAGACATAATGTGTATCTAGTCCATTAAAACACTCTTTTGGAGCCTCCACCTGTGGCACAGCCTCCCTGTACTGCCAATATTTTGCGGAGTACTGTTGGTAATTCCTCTCCTTCTGCATTATGGGGATTCGTAGTTACAGCGAGTTTTCAAAAAAACCAAAGAGCAACAACCCAAAGTAGCAGCAGGTTCTGTGTAGCCTCTGTTAGCTGAACTGGAGAAGTTGCACTGCGTCTTGATCTTTTTCAACTTGGTAGAATCATACTGTAACTAATTGAATCCATTGATCACTGCCTTGTTTTTTTCCATCTTCTTCTCAGAGGATTCATTTCATAGCGTTCCGTACATCAGTCAAGAAAATGGCTGCGGTGGAATTACCAGGGTTGATAATAAAGGTAATTTAGCCCAGTCAAAATTATTTTTTATGTACCTAAGTAGGGTGACGCGTTTACACGTGCTGCCTGAAATCTAGTGATGAAATACCTGCACGATCTAAGACTGCAGGATCCCAAAATAACTCTTCTTAACGACCACAGAAAGTAAGAGTAGCTGACCGGAGGACCTTTTGCAGCCTGACAGTGACAGAGCAATCATCAACGACGTTAATTTGATCAAAGAAGTGGCCCAGAGCAGGATAAATAACCTCTGTTTTGTACACTTCATGGGACAGGGAGTATTTTTGGATTAGATAGCAAGTGCTTAACAAGCGAGAATAGCAGTAAGTGTCAGGAGAGGCAGCGTATGTAGCTGATGGGTAGAAGTCTCCCACGATTCCGGTTAGAAACGGGAGCCAAATCTGGCCTCAGCCAGGAGGGTTTTACCATGGATGTCTGGTGGTGGCATTTAGCCCTTCCTAAGTAACAGTTTGGAGAAGGATTCTCCTGCTAGATTAGGGTTGCTCTTGTCGGTAATACACAAGACAGGATGTCAGGAGATCTGAGCTGAGGTCTGCCACAGATTTCCAGTACGATTTAGGCCCAGTTATCTAATCTTGCCTGCTGACACAGTTTCACCCCGTGACAAGGTGACAGCAGAGTTTGTAAAACGTTCACTTAACAAAGAGGCATTTTTACTCTCTCGTTCTTGCCCAGGTCAAGGGCTGAAAGCTGGAGAGCCGGCGTCTGCTTCCAAAGCCGCGGACGTGCTTCTTGCTTCCGCTCCCTCCTGAATTTGGATCCCCGGAGCTGGTGGGTGACGTGGCCACATCCAGCCCTCCAAGGTGACCAAGTCCCTTGGCCTTGGGACGCTTTTTAGTCCCCAAAGGAGGGGGCCCTGCTCATGGTCTCTCCCCAGCAGCAGAGCAGCAGCTCCTGGAGCTGCAGGGCTGCTTGTGAGCACGTGCCCTTTGCCTAGATCAGCACTTTTTTTGGACAATGTATAGTATTTGCAAATGGGAACTGACAATGGAAGAAATACAGCAGAGTGAAGGGGTTTAATATAAAATATTTATACACTAAAGATCTTTCATCTTTTGTCAGTCACAGGGTAGGGAAGTGAGGAATGTATTGGGAGTACATTACCAAGAGTATGTTATAAATTAAAATCTCAAATTGAATAATACTGGCTGCTAATGTGCGCGGAGTTGGAAATGAGTCACTTCTGAATCAATGTAATTTACTGTGCCAGCTGAAAGATATTTACAAAAGAAGGTATCTTCTTGTTTTTTTTTCTTCTTAGATTTTATTCAAGGTTTACAGATAGCCTGTGCTGTCAACACCGACTAATTTATCTATCACGGAGAGAAAGTCTCAGCCGTTAATACAGAGCTGTTTCAAAAGCACTTAGAAAGCAGAAAGGTGGGCTTTGGGCCATGTGAGTGGTCAAACAGTTTATGCTCATTGTTTCCTCTCAAATTTAATACTGGTAATAAGTTACATGGCAATTTTGCAGAGAGTAAGTAGTTAGTGGGAGAGGGTCGAATGACTGTTTTCTTGTAGAACTACTGAGCGCAAAAACGAGCATTCCGGCTGCGACCTCCCAGCCCATGTCCCTTGGTGTATTGAAGCTTTTATTTGGGTGCTGCAGCCTCAGCAGAGGGAGTGTTTGGTCTCACGTCTAAGAGATGGTTGCCGTTGATGGTATTTCATAGTTGAGGCCAAGATAGCATTTATTACCTTGGATCACCCAACGTTTAAGGTGCCAGCTGATATATCCGGAAGGTGGGACTTTGTGAAGCGTGAGTTTTGAAAGCATGTTAGCCAAATGCTGTGTGTGAGCTGCTCTCATCTTATGTCTAAAGGCCATTTGAGCAGGTATAAATTGTCCTGCTACAGTCCAGCGCTCGTGTCTGTGTGTCTTCTGGGTCCTGGTGAGGTTGGCTGCCTCTGTTTAAGACATTTTGGCCCTGCTCAGGCTTGCAGCCGTGCCGCAAGTAACCGTGTGTTGGGAGGGTTGGGTCAGACATCCAGGCAGATGCAGGGTAACAAAGGAGAGATGAACAGAAGAAAGCTGGTTTGAAGGCCGGTCTAGATTGAGGTTGCTGCCTTGTGCCACTAATTTTTGCCACCTTGTTGAGAGAAGAAGGATGTTCTGGGAATTTCTATCCTAGTCTGAACCATGTCGGATAATCATTCCACTTCGGTTTCGCCACGGGCACTGTGATCCAGGCAAATATTTTGCACTTGGGTTCACCTCATCTAAGTTTATCTAAAACTCGCGTGCTCGGTCTGAGGTGTTTCTCTGGGCTGGTTCTGTTGTTTGGTGACACAGGAGAGGCGCTCCCCGAGGATGTTTCAGCCCAGCAAAATCCTTTCACAACGGCCTGGCTCTCGCTGTTGACTCCTCCGAGAGCAGAGACACCTCGCCTGGAGATGTGTCCAGCCATCAGACAGCTGCATTTGGGCGACACAAATGTCACCTTCAGTCTCTCTGCCCTTTAGTGTTTTATCAGTGTGATAGAAATAGTTTCAGATAGAGATGGTGAGAGTAAGTAGACTGAAAGACGGGAGAAGATCCAAAAGGAGAGGGATGCTTGCAGTAGCTCTTATAAGGACTGATGGAACTTTCCCTTTGCTCGTTGAAGACATGGAAAGGTGACTGTAGATACTACCAAATTACTTGTAAGTGTGGAGATGGAGATGCAGGTGATCTTCTGATGGATTCACGGACAGGCTTCTATACGTAATAAAATATGTATTAAGGTCGTGTTCTAGCAGTGCAGTAGGGAAACTGGATGTATTCTTATGCCATGCGTTTTGGTAGGAATGCTTCTGCTGGGTTGCATCACTGTCTGTAAATTTTATTGATTATAATTAAGTCAGTCTGCATTGTCTCTAAGAACCTACATGGGTTTAAAAATCAATACTCCTTATATTCATCAAGGGAACCAGTTTGAAAGGGATTATAGTGGGAATAAGCAATGCATTTATAGCTCTGAGTTTGTGTTTACAAACCATTAAATGCTGGCCTTCTCAACAGTCCTCATTTAGGGGTCAGAAATGCTGGGGGTTTTCCCGCTGTCTTTTATCCTATGAACAATAATGAAAATTCTCCCTCTGTGGTTGCCTGCTCTACCCTGCATGCACTGGCTGGAGCTCTGCTGTCTCAGTGACCTTCCAGGGATGTGGAGACAGCCTTGGACAAGCAGGACCGTGAGCACATGCACTTACACGGGCAGCGAATCCACTCAAGTCCACTCAGCTGGGTCGCTTCTATGGCAGCATCCTCTTGTCTTAGAGGGGTTCATCAGTTGTCCAGCTTGTCTTGTTTCACCTCTCAGAAAATTCTGCATTTGCAGTAGTTGAGAGCTCTTGTAACCATGCTTGCGGAAAGTCAAAGAGAAATTGTGGAGGGTATCTGGTATTATTGATCTATGGATTGCCCTGTCCTTATTTCTTTGACAACCTGGTCCATAGATGGACTTCCTCGAATTCCATGGGTTCCTCTTATGTGTGCTATTTATTGAGGATGTTATCACAGCCCAGTGCACTAAATATGTATCGCTGACCTTGAGGAGAAGATACGGAAGATCTTCGATGATGTGAAGGGTGTGAACACTAAGGAGAGTGAAGGATAATTTAAGTTGGGACTTGGGAGTACAAGTAAAAACATACCATCAAAGAAATGTAGTAGATGTGGAGTACCCCCTGAGAGTAAAATTAAATGTCCTTCAATGTGAGTCATTTGACAGCAGGAGGAAGGACTAAAATGTCTTTGTAGGGATCATTCTGTGGACAAAGAGGTGGGCTAGGTGTTCTTATCGAACTTTTCTACCTTTCTATGCTGTGCAGTGCTTTGATTCTTATTTGATTTGGCCAATAATTGGTCTACATAACGCCCAACGTATTGCACCAGCGATGCTGTTTTAATATTTCCATGTTGTGCCTTGGTACACGCTGCTGTGGACTTTACTAGATTTGATTCGATTTATTGTATCAGTGATTTCAGTTTTGATGACGGTAATGAAACAGCACAAAACATGGCACACTCTTAGCCTGCGAAACCTTGCAGGATCCTAAGGGAGTGAGATTCATGCGCGACTCCTGACTGCTTTTGAGAAGCTAGTGGTTGGAATTCGTAGTCATCCATCCGCATCCCCAAAATAACCACAGCAAAGCTGGCATTTAAGTGATAGTATGAAAAGACCACAAAGGAAAGACCAAGGGAAACTGGGCTTAAGTGGGACTCAGAGTGGTTTTGAGATCGCATGGCAAGCCAACTTTCTTATCCTAGACACTACTTTTCTACCTCATTGACATCTTGAGTGCATCCTAACGCAGGGAAACTTAAAAAGAAAACCCCAGCCCAAGCTTTGGTTTTCGTGCAGAGCCATCTGATACTGCTCACTACTAATAAATCCACCCATATGCATGCATACATAAATAAAGGGAGCTGGATGTTGCTGGAGAGACTGAAAGAATCCCATGCCAAAGAGTAGAGCTTTTTTCTTTTGCTGGATTCCAATCTAGGCAGCTGTAAAGATCTGGTCAGAGCTGGCTTTGGGCAATTTCAAAACCTTCAGGCTGGGTTTTGTAAAGCACACAAGGAGTTGTGAGACACCGCAGTTCTTCAGCTGCAGTTCTTTGAGGCTGGTTTTTAGATAGAAACCACTGCCGCAAGCTAGGATGCCCTGGAAATTTCTCAGGAAGATTGGAAGGGGCCTGAACAGCCAAGCTTACCTCGGGCCACTGACAGCTGAAGGTCTGGTGGTATCTGCCGTGACAATATTTTCCAGTGTGTGCACTCAGCTGTAATCATTCGTTAGAAAAGAAGCTTAATTGTGGCCAGTAGTTGAGAATATTTCTTTGTGCTCTCTTATCAATGTTTTCTGTTTGCAGCAGGACTCGCCTTGTTTGTTAATATGAAGTTCTCCGTTTGTTTGGAAAACATGGTTTGATTTATCGTATTGTTTGGCAGAAGAAAAGCGAAATGCAACCCTCCTAAAGCCTGAGAAAGAGTAAGAGGAAAAGTTAACTTTCAGGGAAGATTGCTCAGTCAGTGGGAACTGGCACAGCTGAAGTAGGTAGATGAGTGTCCAGATCTTGTTGGCGTCGTGTGAGGTGATGGTAAAGAGGCCTCGTCTGAGCCCAGGAACAGACAAGACAGTTTTACTCCTCAGAAATGCTTCAAAAGCCAAACCTAGTTTGCTTGGGCATTTAAAAAAATTACAGCCTTGCTCGGTAGGAAAAAGAAGATACACACAATTTTTTTCTCAAGCAAGCAACTGTAAGCTTCACAAGCTGCTGTGCAGCTTTGCTTCAGTTGTAGTGCCCGGTGTACTACCAAGTGCTACCAAAGAATTGCTGAAATTACTCGATTTTTCTTGTGACTCTTGTACTTCAAAAATGTGCAGAGCACTTAAAATTTTCAGCAACGACCTCTGACAACGCGGGGTGGCATTAATCCCATTTTACCGGTGGGGAAAGGGCACAGATAGTTGGAATCTGCATCGCATGCAAAGCTGATGCTAGAACCCACATCTCCTTTAATCATAAACAATTCCCTTTTAAACTCTTCCCATTGACCTTAATAGGGCCAAGGTTTGATTCCAAGTGTTTATTCTTCATTCCAAGCTCAAAGATGCGTATTTTTAATCTGAATTTGAATATATGTTTCATGGCTTATTCATGCTCGGAAATACTTCTTGGCAGAGTCACCTAGATTGAGCAAAATGAGAAGCTTCTTTTAATGCAGAAATATTAAACAAAGTGTGCTGGAGCACAGAAAGCTATTTGGACACAGGAAAGCATTATAAACACAGATTTGATTGTGATTGAACTCAAAATAGTGGTATTAAATTAAGGTCTGTTTAAGACACTAAAAAAAAAATAATCTGCATTTTCCAAACTGCTAGGGATAAAATCAGTCTGGAGAAGTATTTTAAGTTTGTAATAAAAATATCATTGACAAAGTAAAGTGAAAATAATAAAGTGTATTTAAAATTACTTGGAGGTCTTCTTGAAAATTTACGACCTCTTTCTGATTGGAGCTCATTTAGATGAAAAAGCCATTTAAGAGCCTGGAAGTCAATACTTGTGTGCCTTGCAAGAAATGAGCTATGGGGCAAATGCTGCCTTGTTTGTTCAGAAACACAGATACCTCGGATTAGACAGAACCTGTTGGTTTTTATTATTAGATGTGAGCTGCAAGCAACAGAGTATTTATGTATTCGGAGGGCAAAAATGAGTGTGGTCAAGCTCACCAGCTTTAGGGCGCGATGAATAGTTTCGGATCGGCCGCGTGTGCCCATGCCAACGTGAGATCACTCCGTGTCCTCCCCTCCCGTGCCCTCTGCTGCCAGCAGGCCTGCTGGAACATCATTTGGAGATCTCCTCCACCCACCTCCCTCTTCCAAACGTGCTGGGAGAGGGCAGCAGCAATGGATAGAATCAACTGCAGACCGATCCGGACCTCAGATTGGAGTTTTTTTAGCCAGTGGGAACTGAAACTGATACCGAGACCTTGGGTCGTCGATATTTTGCATTACCATAACTGCTGTTTAGCAATATCTAGTTGATACGAGCGTGCGATTGAGGCCATGTTCGTCTCTTTGCAAGAGGAAGAATTATGGCATTCATAGATTGGAAGAGAGTGGGTGATAAATAAAACTGAAGCTATCCAGAAAGCCCCAGGGAGCTTCCTCTCTGCAGAAAGAATCAGAAATTTATAGATGTCTAGAAATTACAGTTGAGCTTTTTGCCTTTTTTTAAAATTTTTTTTTGGTATGTTAGCCTCTTCCAGTCATATGACTGGGGTTCAATTATCAGCACAATAAATATTCCCGTGAATCGGAGCCATGTGTTGGCAGCAAATTTGTGCTTCTTAGAAACGAAGGAACATTTAGAATTTGGTAAAAATAATAGTTTGCTATCAAACTTGATCCTAAAGTCAGAAAGTGGCAGAGCCCCAAATATGTGTGCTCAATGGAAGCGTGTTGTTCCGGGGGACTCAAATACAGACAAATTAATGCAAATATTTTTTTTTTTTTAAATGACAGTTTTAAAATATGAACTATTCAGACTAAAACAATACCGTGCGCCTATTGTTTTCAAAACAAAGCCAAACAGTTACTGAGAGGCTCGTTTTGCTGATTTTAGCGAGAGGCTGCACAGTGGGAATTTTACCTGCAAATTCTTTTAATAGATCGATCGTTATGCTAGGACGTACCACCAGCAATCGTAACATCCATCACCCAAGGTGGGTTGTGCTTACCAGGTGGGAAATGAGAGAGGTTTTAGGTTTTCTTCCCCGTCTTGACCCTTCTGGAGGGGTTACTGGGCTTGTTTAGAGTATTCCCTGGAAGCTCTTTTTGCTCCTCCAGTGGAGCACCAGCTTGCTGGGCTGGGCTTCAGCCCCGCTCCATCCTGGGCAGGAGATTTAATTGATCTCTAAGGTCCTTTCCAGCCCAGGCTATGATTCTATGATTCTATGATTCTGTGATTCTGTGATTCTGTGATTCTATGATTCTGTGATTTTATGATTCTATGATTCTGTGATTCTGTGATTCTGTGATTCTGTGATTCTGTGATGCGTGGTGACAACATTTGAAGTTCCAAGATAATTTAGAATCCTGGAACATTCTCATTCATTTCTCAACTGCTCCGGCTTGGCAAATGCTTGAAGTTTATGTCTTCCCCAGTGTAGTCCGTTGACTGACCCACATTGACTCGTTTTCAGCGCTCTTCCCATTTGGCATTAAACTTCTAGATCTGTGAGCAGTTTCTCTTAATTTAAGAGAGACATGACTGTTCTGGGCTCAAGAAGGTCTGACAAGAGGGAGCAGAAGTCATCCCAAGTGTACACCTTTGGCCAAGGGGACTGTAATTCTTGGATCCAGCTACCACAGGCTATTTTAAGATAATGACTTGGCCTCTTTACAGTAAACTTCTTCGGGGGGGAGTTCGTTGCACCTAGCCGGCCTCCGCAGGGCTGGACCTGACATTTGGAGTCGATGCTCTTAACACATTTGTCAGCTCTACGTGCACACAGCGAGGTACCGAATGCTTCGATACCTTCTGGGCAGTTCAGTGAAGCCTGATTCGTTATTAGCTCTTAAGTTTGGCCCCCATGCGTTGCGTTTCATTAATTTTTTGAGGGTCGTGTGTCGCAGGGACACGGCTGCAGTAGCACCGCAGTCACGAGAGCCGCTACCCAAAGTTCCAGGCACCCACTGCAACAGTGTGGGCAGAATCAGAGTGGAATTTTGCAAATGAAAGTTTAAAAGAGTCATGGTTGCCTAAAGAACAAGGCTGGAAAATTTGCAAAAATCTGTTTCCAATTACTGCCTTTTTTTTTTTTTTCCCCGGTTCAGCTTTAATTCCTCTGGAGGAATTTCAGTGCAATACCTTAGCTGTTCCTTTGTAATCCTGCATTCCTGTTGCTTTATTAAATATCTGGAGTTATAATCTTGTTTATGAAGCCGTTATTATCTCTCCAGTTGCAAATTGCAGCATTACGTAGAGGACTGATTATGGCATGAGGCATGGAAAAATCGGATATGCAAATGGAGCAAGTTAAGCATGATGATGGTTCAGTCCCATAATGGGTGAAAAAACCATCACTTTTCTTTTCAGTTGAAGTATTCAGATTTATACAAAGTTGCAAGCTGACCCCGTCTTTTTTTTTTTTTTTGTATAAATGCTCTAGCTGGCTGAAACAAAACAAACAAAAGAAAAGAAAACAAAAACAAACTGTCCCAGAAAATGTATTATTATAAAAATAGATTTACTCCTATAAATAGAATACTTTCCCTATGGTTCTGGAGCAGAAAACTGCATCTTTAGAAAGAGTGGATGCAACAGTCAGAGTGCTTCTGTGAAATATTTTGTAAAGGCAGAATTTTTTAGAACAGGCTCCTAAACTTCTGGTTTGGAGAGCGCAGCATTTAAATAAGCACATCCTGACATACGTGCCTACTTTTTTTTGATCAAGATTACTCCGGGGAAGCGAAAACTTTAACAATCCCAGGTCGGCTATCAAAATCTGTATCTAAAACATGCGGTCCTCAGAGATAACTGCTTTCACGGAATCGCAGAGTTGTTGGAGTTGGAAGTTAAGCGTAGCTTTAGTGACAAGTTGCTTCGGACTCTTCTACGTTTAAAAGGGGAATATAAACAGTAAATGAATCTTGTTTTCTTGCGAGCATCTTTCGCTGGCAGCAGCGTTAAACCTGCGGCTTGTGTTCCTCGGCATTAAGAGGATTGGTGACCAGCTTTCAGAGTTGACAAGGTCACTTGAGGTACTGTGACAGGGCATTTAGGTACAGTAGTTGATCCTGTGGGATGTTAACCCAGGAAACCGGGAAGAAATTGGGATGATCTTTCTCCTGATTTTTTTTTATTTTTTCTTGCCTTAATTAAGGGCCTCGAAAAAGCAGGCATTGCAACAGAACAAAATGTAATTATGGAGACGTTGCCTGGCATGTGTCCACTAAGCAATTGCACCTCCCCCCCTCTTTTTTTATGATAAATGTATTTTAGTTCCTTTTTTTGAGCGGTTTAAAGCTTTGAACAACTCCACCGCCCGTGCCCGCAGCACGAAGGATACAGCTGCGTGCGTCAGGGAAGATGTGCCGCGTTTGCACACCGGCTTGCCCGGGATTTCGGCGCTGCGCGGAGTTCCCTCCGTCCCGCGCCGGTGCCAGGATCCAGAAATATCGGGCAGTTTGGGCCAAGAGGAAGTCGGAGCTGCCCTGCTGAGGGAAGGAGACGTCTGGAATTCCTATTCCGCCATTCACAGCCCTGAGAAGGGACAATTTTTCTGTATTTTTCTTCCTTTCTGATGGTGCTCTGCCCCGTGTTTTTGCACCCGAGGGAGAGCCGGGGCAGTGTGGTTTGGGGAAGTCGGTGGGGCCAGCAAGATCCAGATGACGTTGGATGCTGACATGGAAGCAGCTGTGGCACTCGGTGTGCTCACAGAACACCATAGCTGTTAATTCGATAAAATAGCTTTTCCAATTGAGATCTCCATTCTGGGACAGCTGATCTTTTGTACTGCACAGCCCAATCATGTCTCTAAAGCTGCAGCAGCATCAGAACTTCCTGGAGGGTGCCTGCACTTCACTGAGCAGTTTGGCAGCGACAGCGTAGGCCTGGGGGATACTTTCAAATTTCCCTGTAATTAATGAGCACCTCTGCACTTATGGCAAATTACAGTGTCTGATGTAGAATGTTGACCTACAGCTGCCCCATGCCAAGTAGCCTATTTAGACCTATTTATTTCTAAATCGAGCCTGTAAATGATGACGGGGAACTTCACTGTTGATTCATTTACTCCTAAACGCTTCCTCTTTCAGGTATTGAAGTTGAAATAATTTTCCATAATCCTATACTCAGGCTGATCCTTAGATTTATTATATATTTACTATGTGAACATTTCTGAAACTATTTAACATTCCTGTAAAGCTGAAGAAATTAGAGATGGAAAGGACTTGTTTGATCTTGTCATGTCGGTACGTAACCGTTCCTATAGAGCACTGATTTTCTACTTTACTTCTAAACGTCCCAAGTAATGAAAAACCTTCCACTTCTCAAAAAAAATAAATATTGGGCTGCCAGAAGTTTTCACCGCTGCGCAACATTACGAGCTCTTGTATAATCATCTCTTTGCTGTCACTGGTATGCTTATTTTGACATTGCATTTCCTCTTTCTTTTTTTTCTGTCCCTGTAATTATTTGGTTTTCTTATTGTGTTTGCCCAGTTTTCGGAGGCTAAATTCATTTTGTGCTCAGACTGCTTCCAAACTTCTCGCACCTTTCTTTGTTTCTCTGCTCTTCTGGAAGCGCATCAAACATCTGTTTCGTGGCTCTGCGCGATTTTCGTTCCCTTTTTCTTTAAACAAAGATTTTAAATAAGACAGGGCTCTCTTTCCGACTCTCTCCATTCCCTGGAGTACTTCATTAAATGAGTACATTCGGCTCGGGAGGTGATTGTTCATAATTTTCCTGCATTACAGCAAGTTTTAAATCCATACAATAACTTCAGAACCAAGTCAAAATAACCCCGCGCATGCGGATTTCTATGAGTTTGTACCAAGTACTTTGCCAGAATCTAAATATACAACTTCTATTGTTCTATTAATACTGTAATTTTACTTGATATACACCATAGATACATTTATTTTGTCAAAAAATATCCGTGCTAAAACAGGAATATTAATTGGTTTGGGCATCTCAGTTGTCTCTCTTACGTGCTTTGATTTTGTTCCATTAATGTTTTACTCTGCAAACGTTATTTTGGACCGTTACTTCCAGGATTGCTCTTTCCTTTCTTTCTGGAAGATTTATCTCACATTTCTGTTTTTCCAGCATTCTGATCTCTCGCCATTTCTCCACGAATTTTTAGAAAGAATTATTCATGTTTTGGAGGGCCCGTTCGATAATTCAGTCAGAGGTTTTTTGTACAATTAAGGACGGTAGGTTGTGGGTAATAATTTTAAGCTTGATCAAAAGCCCATAGAAGCCAAGTCTTCTAAGGCTTAAACTACTGCATTAATTTTACGGAGATCTGACTCTCTTCGCGCCTGTTTTTTTGCCTCACCTTTCGCACAGGGCAAGACCATATGTTAAAGTCACGTAAATGAGCGTAGGTCTGTCGAAGCCTATTGCGCCTTTTGGGGAACCAGCCCCGCTGGGTTGGGTGCCTTCCTTCCCCCATTTACGCTGTTGGGGTAAGAACTACTTTCCTCACAGGAGTGTTTAAGACTTAATTTTTTATAGCATATAAAGTGCTCAGAGATGTTCGGATGAGGGATGTTGTGAAAATGCAAAGTAGTATTATCGTTGATAAATTATTTAAAATATTGTGGTCCATTGAGAAAATACTAGTTTGTAGGCAGTGAAGTGGTTAATACGATTGCATCTCTTACAGGTTTCACCAGATACACTCACTCACTTACAATGGATAATTGTTAGCTCTTGTTGTGCAGATGCTGTTGCAGATGGAGCCCTGTACCTGCATGCATAGCAAATGAATTAGACTGGCAATCCCCTTTATAAAGCATAAATATGTAATTTGTTCAGCTGTTGTAATTAAATATGTATGTGTGAAACAGCCACCATTCAGGTCATTAATGATGCGCCATGCCAAATTAGAGCTTACAGACAGTAATGTACATTGTTGTGCAATGAGGGAATTGCAAATAACATAGCTAAGCCTTTCCTAGTAAAGTGATGGATTCAGTGGCTTTAAAAGGAATATTTATATTTCCAGCATTTTGATTGCTTCAGTCTATATTTACATTGATGCTCAATGAAAAAGATACAATTGGATGGATTTTTTTTCCGTATTTGTTTTATACTCTTTGAACATGATAGAATACCCATTAGGTACGTGTCACACAACATTTATTGGGTGTAACATTTCATACCCGTTGGTAATATGCTGAATATGTTGCTATGATCATTCTTAAATATATAGTCAATTAAGATCTGGTAAGTACCTTTTCTTCTGCATAATGTAGACAAACAGAGTATCAAAGCACTTGGACAATTTTAATGCTTCCAGTGTATCTGCTTTTTAATCTTTGGACTTCAAAGATATGACTGGTAAAGGAATCCTCGCTGTGGTAAACAATGTATATATTTCCATAGAAATCCACTTGATGATAGAATAATTGTTGCAATGAATTAAGCTTTGCAGTGCGGCAGTGGTTGATTTTTTTTTTCTTTTTTAAATGTACGATTGCTTAAACATCAGGCTTGCTTTCTTGTGCCCGCATTCTTTGTCTCTTTCTTTATGTTTACCGGAAAAAAAGACGATGGTGCTTCAGAAAACCCTCCTTGAATCTTCTTGAAATAACAAAAAGTTAACAGGCGGTTGTTGTTGTTCGAGCAGAATGAAGAATCGTAACTTACTACACCTTAAACGCATCTTAAGCTCTCCTTCCTAAGTGCGTCTTCTTGTCTGCTTAAAATAGATGAAGGTTTAGCATACGTTTTGTTTTGACGGTCGGTTCCGAGTATACAAGAGCTAATCGCCTTGACCTTTCGGACAAACAGGGCAGCAGAAGGAAGCATCTCAGAGTTAATTCTGTCTTGTTCGCGGAGGGAACAGAACATTCCTCTGTGATCCTCTTTCACATGATTCGCTTGGGCCTCCTGGAAGCCTGTCCTGATACTATTAGTGTTGGGCTTCTTAGGTCTAAAGGAGATCGACAGTGCTGACATCACCCGCCGCTTGCGGGCTGCCCTCGGGCCGGGCAGGGCGAGCAGGGCTGGGAAGGCTCCTGTTAAATAAGAAAATTTCGCGAGAGGTTTTCCACCTTGCTCATTACGGTTCAGATTTCCATCAGGTTTTTTTTGCTCTTTTAACTCCCTCATATTTAATAAGGAACGGGAGTAGAAAATGGGATTACTTCGTAGATTATTCGTGGGGGTTTACCGTGAATTTGCAACTTTTTAAACCTATGGTAAGAGAATAATAAGGAGTGAAGATTTTTTTCAAGCGTAAACTATGCAACTTGCTACATAGCGTAATCTTTAGTGGATATACTCTCTGACAGAAGTCAAATATTTCAGTAGCTTAAATGCATATATTAAAGGCAACACCTTATTCGTGTAACTCTCTTCACATTTTAGTTAAATTGGGATATGAGGGCTCGCTAACTTTTGTTTTCAATCCTTCGTTTCTTCCTGCCTTAGCAACTCCACTTTCTTTCTTTCTTCGACACGTTTTCCCAAGATGCAGTTTTCCCTGTTTGTTCGTAGCAAAATCTGCTTCATTGACAGCAGGAACGAGTCAGACGTGCGGAGTTTTGGCACGTTCACGTGCTGCATTTTAACACCCCGATTTCTGGCGTGTTGGGAAGCCGTTTCAAGGATGACCGCAATGACAGCAGCCCCGACCACAGCCAGGCCTCCCGCAGGCTTCCCCTGCCTTATTTTTTTCCCTTCCTTCCCTTCACCTTTCTGTAGTGATTTTGAGTATTGAAGCTGCCAATTCACAAGTTGAGTTGCTTGGATTCAGCTACCCTTACTTTAATGAAGGCTCTTAAATAACGTTTGCTTCAGAGGGGTAGGAGAAGGGACGAGAAGATTTATTTTTGTGTCTCATTTTTGCTGCTGAAAGGCGTCGCCCATCTGCGACCGCCTTCCTGTCGCCTCTCTCGCAGTCAGTTCCATGGAGGAGCAGCCTTCATCGAGCTTTTGTGTTGCAAACCCAAGATAACTATGAGGATGATTAAGGAACTTGAACATCTCTCCTGTGAAGGGAGACTGAGAGACCTGGGGCTGTTCAGCTTTGAAAGGAGACAGCTGAGAGGGGATCTTATTGATGTATAGAAATATCTGAGGGGTGGGGGTCAAGGGGAAGGAGACAATTTCTTCTCAGTGGTGCCCAGTGATAGAACAAGGAATAATGGATTTAAATTAGAACATGGGAAGTTCCACCTCCACATGAGGAGAAAGTTCTTGGCTGTGCGGGTGCCGGAGCCCTGGCCCAGGCTGCCCAGAGAGGGTGTAGAGTCTCCTGCTCTGGAGACTTTCAAACCCGCCTGGACGAGTTCCTGTGTGGCTGCCCTGGGTGAGATGGGGGTTCGGACGTGATGATCTCTAGAGGTTCCTTCCAACCCCGAACATTCTATGATTCTGTGATTCTATGATTCTATAGTGGCCCAACTTCGGAAACGCTTGAACCACACCGTGGTGTGAGGGGCCCTCACCCTCACTTCACGAAGGGTTACTGCCTCGAGAGGACGAGTCTTTCCCCTCATGCCATCCTCTTTTAATAAATTAACCATTTTCCCGGGGAGGGTGGTGGCCGACCAGGTAACACCATGGCGACAGTGCCCACAGGTTGGGCCGAGGCGAGCGGCTCGCTCCCTC
>NW_009708021.1:24297-27559 GCF_000703405.1 Apaloderma vittatum | reverse complement strand
TATATTATAATGTATATTATTAATTTATTTGTATGTATAGTTGTTTTTTTTCTCATCTTCATCTCTGAAGTGCAGTCTGGGAGATTCTGTCAGTGGCTATTTGTGTTGTCCTGATGACTGTTAGCTTTCCTTTCTTCCAGTATGGATACAATTGAAGGCTTTCTTCCATTTCATAGTCATCTTCATGGATGTATCCAGTAAGGATAAAATTCCTTGTGCTTTTTACAAAAAAGCATATGAATACTTTCTACGTTTGCTTTGCCACAGTTCAATGTAGGATAGTTCACTCACCTGCTTCCTAGCAGGATTGAGAGACTGAGCCAGGAACCAAACCTATGGAAGTAATATCCATTAAGTGTTTTGTTATGCTTAAAAAGCATAGCAAAGCAGAGAAGTTCACCTCCGCTTCAACTGCTTCTCTAACTTTAACATAATTTGGAGTGTGGGAAATGGCATTAAGTCTACCAAATGTATTCATACTACAAGAGCTCCATGAAAAACCATGCCATTTTGTGAATCACAAAACTATAAGTAAGTGCTATGTGGCGGTGACATGCTAAAATTAGGCTACTCAGGTTGTTCATTTCATGTTAAATTGCATGTTGGGAAAGGAATTCCAAAATAAATTTGGTATAAATCCCTCTCTCTCCCCCTTCCTTGAGAAATTCAGCACGGGAGAGAAACTGTCAGATTTTATTGATTTCTCTGAGCTTTCATATGGTTTAATATTCAAGCCACTCAAAACTCTCATTATCTGTTAAATGTTCTCTAACTGCTATCTGTCATAATACTGAAAATGGTAAGCAAGAGCTCGAAGGAGAATGGGATGGGCAGAAAAAAAGGGGCTGCTCAGTGTCAACTAAACTTGCTTTCAGCTCCTTTTGGCCTTTGTAGAGAATTCTAATTTAGATCTTTACAAACTAGAAGCTTGTTTGGTAGACTGAGCTAACTTCTGCTAGTTGACTTGAATTAGGTAAAGCAAAAGAAGAACCTGTTGATATAAGACTATAGTCTTAAAAAGAACCACTGAATTCTGGTAAATTTAGGATTGTCTTTATTTTGTTTTAAATTGCTAAAGTTTCTCTAAATTAAAAACAATGTATTCTTAATGATTAAAGAATACAGAGTTATATAGAGACTTCTTTTTTTTTAAGATCTGATTCATAGAATTTGAGTACATGGCATTGGCAATTCTGGAATTTTAGCTAGCAAACAGATACTTGAAAAAGAACCATTATCCAAGGAGATTGCTCTGCTTCTTTTCTGCTATTCCATCCTAAACTTCATTATTGAGTCTTCCCTTTTTATCTCTCCTGCTTTTCCTTCACCATTTTAGAAAGGATGGCAGAAGCAGAGACAGGCAGCTGGGTGCAGAGGGTAAGGTTCTGCCTGGCAATAAACGAACTGAGAGGCAGAGTCAGACTGGAGTGTTGTGTATCTGCAAATCTTTGAAAAAGAGGAAGGCTTTTTGATTGTTTATACTGTACGTAATTTAACCAAATGTGACATTGGCTAATAGATGGACGCATATTCAAGTTAAATTCAGGCTGTGCTTCTATACTTTGTATTTCTTACCTGGACTCTGCTAGCACAGCTGTTTACATAGCTGTGCTAGAATGAGTATAGTGGAAACTATTTTGCAGTATACTGCACTCTGTTTCTCTCTGCTTATGTATTCAGGGACTAACTTTAGTTTTTCAGATGTCACATTGCAGTGCAAATGTGCTCGACTGGGTATAAATGATACATTTTAAAGTTGTTGCATTAGAAAATTACCCTAGTATAGGTCATGCAGTGCAGTTTCAAGTGTGACAACGGCATCATGACTTCGTTGCTGCACGTAGTGCCTCAATGTCAAATGCTACAGTTCAGAAAAAGTACAATAATTATTCAGGTGCCAGAACAACACTGTGCTTCCTGGTCTGCCAGCTTCTGCAGCAAAAACAGCAGCTGTTGCTCAACACTTGGAGACTCAGCACAGTGGATAAACTGTCTGGAGTACAAACAGTTGATTTTGCACCCGGGTTTATGTGGTCAGGGCAGCAGGAGTGTTGCGGGAGTGCCGCTGGTGAAAGTTTTCTGCAGTCTAGTTGCTGCGGTGGGGCACCAAAGAAGCGCTGGTGCAGAAACATCTGCATCTTTCCTGCAGAGACTCTGTGCACTGGTGTGGCTCCCCAAGTGAGTAACCTTCCCAGGCTGTGGGACCTCTTAGGTGCCTCTGCATGGAGTTCTCCCCAAAGGGAGAATGGCCCAAGTGCACAGCTGAATTTCAGAATTATTTTTGGTTGCATCACACACACTGTCCTCTAAGAAAATGTGGCATTGCCCATTGAATGTTTTCAGCTAAATAAATATCATTCAATTAAGCGTGGTTTGTATGCTCTTTGAAATATACTGTCAACTTTTGCTGACCAGATCCAGAAGCTGACCTCTTCTTCTAAAGGTCTTGGTTATTCTCCCAGAGATCATTCAGAAATGCTAATACTATTTAGTGAATTTTTAAGTGGTCACTGTGACAGACTGGCACAGTATACCTGAAATTGCTTCATTCATGCCAGTAGATAGGATCCTCTGAAATTGTGCACTAATAAATAGAAAAATTTGACATTATGTCATTCCATACCAATATTTTAATGCTTTATATCAGCTAACATTAAATGTATCCTTAAAAATAGTCATTCACATATGAAAAATGTATTTTTGAAACTTACCATCTTTGTTAAACCCTCTCCTTTGTATTTCCAAGGAAAAACATAATATCTAAGGTGATAAATTATGCTTCACTTATTTTGGAAATAATTAATACTTTAACTTACTAATACATTGCCCAAGGCTTATAATAATAATAAGTGGCAGAAATAATCATAAAACATGGCTGTCATCTGAGATTCAGTTCTATTGTCTCAGCAAACTCTGCATATTTCTCAGATAGTATCTTATTCAGTTTTGTTTTGAAGTCATTAAGCTTTTCCTTGCAGCTTCAAGTAAAAGTCTAAAAAAATGTGGCAAAACCCCAATCTAGTTTAGTAATCCAACCGTGAAATAACATAAAAGGCTCATTACTGCTATCTAATAATAAAGGGGATCTAATGTTAACTTCTGAAATGCTGATTGTAGAGTTTCAGGTTCTACTAATACTTAAAAAGAAAATAAAAAATACACCCTGTCTGTTTTCAGACTATCACTGAAATGCTTTTATGTTTGTGACATCTGCAATTTTCTTACCTGGGAGTTTACTCGTCCCTCCCCCCCCCCCCCCACA
>NW_009708021.1:0-24266 GCF_000703405.1 Apaloderma vittatum | reverse complement strand
AAAAAAAAAGAAAAAAAATTGTGATATGTTAGCAATAGAGAAATATAATTGTATCCATATGAGAGAGAGAGATATATATATATATATCTCTATCTCTATATATCTCTCTCTATATATAGATATCCTGTAAGCTACAGCAATATGGTGGTGAGTTACAGCAGTTTCTCCAGCTTTGTCCTGTAGGGGACATAGTATATAGTATTATGTCTAATGTTCATCTGTTGTTTGTGAATTTAAGTGTCTGTTCCTAATGGCATAGCTTGTTAATCTACAGTACTACTATTCCAAAATCTGTGCCAAATAACATAAAATTAGTTTATGGTGGTGCAGACCTGTGACATATTTTATGGCTTCATGCACAGAGGAAGATTTGTCCTTTCTTCACACACTGCAGAAGCCTTTTTACTGTGTCTCCCACCAGTGGGATGTAGCAGAGAGAAACTTGGTTCACTTGGATTTGGATTCCAAAACTCACTTAGATTCTAGCCCACCCCCAAACACTCAGTGGCAAAGTACAAGTCTCTTTGGTATGTGAAGTGCCCTTTTGGCTCATTACAAGTTCTGTATGCAGAACTTTTTGAGGATGCTGTAGTATCCTTGGGGTTAAGTTGCTTAGGAAATAATATCTAGAAGCAGATTTCATATACAAGCTATAGCAGTTGCAGTGCAGATTGCATCCGTGGAGGCACACAGAAGGGTTGTGCATAGTGGGGCTGTGGGTATGGAGTGGGTGAGCAAATGGATAAAATCTGCAGCTTGAGAAGTGAAGAAACTGTATATCTACTGTACGGAAATTATTCAGGGAAGTCCTTGGTTTTCACCTCCTCTGAGCTGACTACTGGGGAGTGATAGTGCCCTACCCTCACGCAGGATGGCTGTCAGTGTAATATAATAGGCTCTTGACTCATTTCCCAAAGGAAGTGATACAAGCCAGGTTATTTGCAAGGCTTAAAATTAGGCTTGACAAAACCCTTGGCAAGGTACTGAGAAATTATGTTGCATTTGCAGGGAGATGAAAGTATGCCAGCTTCAGCTTCCCAGTGTTTCTCCTGCAGGAAGCGTCCCGCAAACCCAGATTTGCAGACTTCCGAAACAGTCATGGTGCAACAGTGGATCCTGTCATATTGTAGTTGTTACATACCGAGCTGTGAGTCCTGTGAAGGAATTCAGTCAAAGCATAAGGAAATACTTCTTTACTGTGACGGTAACAGAGCACTGGAACAGGCTGCCCAGAGAGGTCATAGAGTCTCTGTGTCTGAAATTCAAACACTGCCTGGATGTGTTCTGAGTGATCTGCTCCAAGTGATGCTGCTTTCGCAGGGGTTTGGACTAGAAGTTCATCAGAGGTCCCTGCCAACCCCTGACATTCTGTGATTCTGTGAAATTCATGGGAACTGTGCACTGGGTCCGTGCAATTGGCTCGTTTGTGGAGAGTGTCACTGGAAGCACCCTGGCAGCTCTGGGTGACCAGAGGATGGTGGGTTTGATGGGAACTATAGCAAATCCTGGCCGTCCACGAGTCCTGGGAGCTGCTCATGGGAAATATGCAAACTGCTTGGAAACGCATCCCTGGAAAGGTACAGGAGTTTGCAGGGTGAGCTTCTGGGAGAAACACATGGGTAGTTCTGTAGATTTCCATCTAAAGGAGTATATTTTTCCACAAGATGGGTGAGTTTGAATGAACTGTCATTCAGTGACTGGAAAAAGTTTCACAGTAAAAAAACCCCCACGTGTTGTTACCAGAAACACACTATAATTGAATCCTTTGGGATCTGAACTAGTGTGGAAGATAAATTTAGAGATGCATGCAAAAGAGTATCAGTTTAAATAAATATCCTAATTAGTTAATCAGAAGAATTTCACCCTGAATTCTATCTAAACAGTCTTCCATATAAGGTTTTTTTGGTTTTTTTTTGGTATTAGAGGATAAAGAAAATCTACTTCATGAACATCAGCTGGAATGTTAAACCTATTCAGAAATATTCAGTGTGGCTAAAGGAGCAATCCACCAAATTCGGGACAGGACAGCGAGAAGGGTTTGCAGAGTTTGATTTACAAGTGTGCTAGGGTCTGCAGACCTGGACAGATTGGGAAGGATTTGAGGTTTGTTTACTTTTCTGCTTGTTGTTCTTTTTCATTTAACAGAGAGATCATGGATAGGATAGCAGCTAGTTAAATGGAATTTGTGATATCTGTCACTGTTGATTACCAGGTGGCTTTTTAGCTTTCCCTATTTGCTTTCTGAAATGTACTTGTGTATTTGCATATGAGTTGAGTATTGAATAGTTCTATGCACAGGTAACTTTAGAGGTTTTCTTAATCAGGGGCAACTTGCTCTCAAGTTCTGCAGGAAAAAGTCCAATCAGTTACTTTAACAAAATAGATTTTTACTTTTTGCTCTTTTTTTGTGTATTTTACCTTTTTTTTAAAACTCTTTTTTTGTTTGTCTTGTGGTTTTGGTTGCATAGTTTTTTTGTTAGTGTTTTTTTGCGTTGTTGTTAGGATTATTCAAAACTAGCAATCTTCACATTAGATGAAACCAACACAACCTCACAAAGTAGTAAATCTTCACTACCTTTAAAGTAAAAACTAGATCTCATGTCAGTAAGGCTGACATTTTAAAAAGCAACCTGTTTTTTCTGTTTTATTTCCCTTCCTATTACTTTAATAGCTAAACCCATCAACGCAGTTCCAAGGATATATTTAGCTGACTGACTTAATTTAATTTTCTCATTGAGCATGCCTTGGAATAAAAAACCAAATCAATAGCACTTGGATATCGTCAAGATTGCTTCAGTTCCCTCTCCCCTGTGTTAGCCTCCTGCTCCTTTTATAAGACAATGAACAAAGACGACGCATGTGGGTATGTAAAGGTCTGTATTCCATGCCTTTTAAATATACGTGGAAATGTGGTTTTAGGATGTTGTTACCTCTGTGGTGTGGCTTGTTTGTGCAATATGTTGCTAACGTATCCTTGGTTTAACAGGAACACGCAACCCACTATTACAAAACTAGTATCTTGGCAGACTGTTTCCTCAGGGACATCTAAGACTTGTGCTGCTGTTTGTATTGGTTTGTTGTCCTGTTGGGTTGTAGTGTCAGGTGCTCATAAAGAGACTTCATGGTCCTCATTTTCTTGTCTTTTGATACATACTTTAGTCCTTCTCAGACCTGTCGGTAAGTTTTCTTTACTTCTTTGCCAGCTCCATGAGAAGCTGTTTTTTAAAGTTGATGAACCATGTACGTTTTATCTCTTTACTGTTTCCAATTTGATTATGTTGTTTATATTGTATATACTCAATGGATTTAGCCATGAATCTCTTGTCTGGGTCTCAGCTACTATAAAGTTCTACACATTTCTTTAGGTTTTTCAAAAGTGCATTTGTTGAGTATAAAAGCATCATTCTTCCAGCATTGCTTTTCGGTGAATATTTCTAAAACAAACCTGGTCCTCGTTTTCCCATTTTTCCACATGCTGGCAGAGACATGCTCCTGTCTCATTCTCTTCAGAGCCACGACCCTGACACTAGTTGTTTCAGTCACTGATCATCACTTTGCAAGAGTGGTGGTGGTTTGTGTGCCGGTGTCACGTGGAACTAAAGTGGTACTATTAAACTAGCGAACTGATGAAAAAAGCTGTGTTTTCCAGTAGAAACTGAGGTTTGCATAATGCTGATGCTGTCACCACTGTTCATATTCTGGACCGACAGACTTCTTAACTACTCAGCTCTCATAGATACTGTGGTCAGGAAGAGATGCTTACGGTACTATTACATGCAGGATGGGAGATTTGATGTGGACTTATCTGGAACCATAGTAAAATCAATAAGGCATGCTTATGTGTAATTATCTGTGGAATTTAGGTTTAATTTAAAGCACTTTCTAACAAAAAGAGGAGAACCAGGAGAAGGAAGGGGTACTGAGTTTGAAGTATTGAATAAATTAATTGACATGTAAATCAATGTTTTTTTGTCCTCAGAAAACAGGAATAAATGTCTAGGCATGTAATCTGTTTAGAAAAAGTACAAAACATAGTTCATGCTCTTCTATCATCTTTATCCCTAGACTATTATACAGCAAGTTTAACGCCTAAAGATTTAGTGTTTGCTACCGGAGGAAATTCTGTATGTATTATGTTGTCAAAAGCAGAGATTGCTGTGAATGTAGATGTACCAATTTAAAAATAAAAAAAGATATTCAGTGATCTTTGTTTCCAATTTAAAATTGAAAGTTATAATGAAAGGACAAATTCTTGTCACATTTGAAATAGAAAAGGATCTTTTTTTTTTTTTTCCTCAGACTTTATTTCCATATTGCAAAGAACGTGATTTAAATAGGTTTTGACAATCCATTGCCCTTCATCTTACTGATCTGTAAGATTATTAATTTTCTGTAAAATTTAAAAATAGTGGCCCTTCTGGAAGGACCTGTGACATGTTGCAGGATGATTAATACTCACAACATCCCTGTGAGACGAGATCAAATTTATACCTATGTCACAGACAGATCAATTTTAGTAGGATATATGCTTTGGCTCACATAGTAGGAAAGTGGCCATGGAGATGCTGATCTTTTTCTCGATCAACGTGTTTGCTGCGTCTGCCCTGGGTACAATGGCATAGCTACCTTGTCAGTTCACTGATGAAACATGAAAAGACTAACACCAATGAGACTTGTTTGGCCATCATTTTGCAAATGTCATAGCAACACACAACTCTTCAGTCCCTTTTCCCTTGTGTTTTCTCTGGCTGAACCAACTAACCCTTTCAACCTAAACATGCAGACAGCTCCTGTCAAACTGAAACCTCTGTGTCTGTCAGCTTAGCAAATGCATTGCAAGCCTGTGCTGTAGATAGCCACGCAAGTCTCTGCACATACATGCTTTTTTTTTTTGTTGTTGTTGATAAAATTAAAAATAACTTTTGAACAAGAAATCTCTCCCAGGTTTTCTCCTAATCTTGGCAGAAACATTTATCTTTAGGTAAGAATATGACTAAAATATGCAAACATATTTAGCATTGCATATTTTAGTACCAAATGCCTATTTCTGAAAACAGCCATTTCTTTGCCTAATGTTTTGCCAATATCTTTCTGACATTACAATATTTCCACTTAGAAAATCAATCTATTTCTAATTTAGAATGCCACCAGTGACACGTAAGCAAATACAGATTCTTTATAGCTCACTACATTTACTCTTCAGAACTTATTAGTAAGTATGGTTCGTCTTAAGATTATCACTTTGCTAGTTTTTCCTGACTCCTGAGGACCACTGATAATTTCTTATTTATGTTCTAATACTGAGAAATGCCAGAAAAAAAGAAGAAAAAATATCCATGAATAAACATCTTATTTGTGAGTCAAGTTTAGACTTTGTTAAAAGTAGTGAATAAAATCTGGATAACTTTTCTCCCACACTTGCTCCTGAAAAGAAATGGCATACTAAGGGTACCTTGGGTTCCATAATTAAGAGTTTTATGTTTTAACATTCTTTATTTTCAATTCTTTATAATATAAACTTTTGAAAAAATAAAACCAACCCTGTACTTTATACTTTACTGTGAAAGTAGTTTCCATTTTTCTTGAAAACTAAACTAAACTTTCTTTAGATATTCATCTTATTTTCACCAGTAAAAACCAGAGTAAATTATGTCCACCTTGTGAATATGGTCAGTTCTTCAGATTTAGGACTTGCAGTTGTTTGGGTGTTTTTATTTTTTTATTTTTCCTGTTCACTTAGCAATATGCTTGAATGTGAACACAGGGGGTCTCTCGATGGAAATAAAGGTCACAGGAAACTGATGCCATGTGCGGCTTGAGCAATTAGGTGATGTTGTTCCCTGTTATCGGTTTGTCAACATCCAACACCCAACACGTAATTTAGGCTGGGAAGGATGTTTGGTGGTCATCTCCTCTAACTGCCTGCTCAAAGCTTTTGCTAGCCCTTCTCTGCTCCATTCCCAGTGAGGGATTATTGTGGAGCTCAGCCTGCTCAGGAGTGATCCCTGTGGTGGCATAACACTGTCGAGAGGATTTTGTCCTATCGTTGCTGCTTTTTTGAAGAGTTGGTACCAAAGATGACAGGGACAAAGGAAAAAGGAGGTCCCGTGATGTCCTTCATTTATTGTCATGCTGTAGTCCTGAGCTTTTAGTCCTATAGACTAAAAATACATATAGAATATGTTGCACACTTGAAGCATTTTTTTTTAATGTCAGCAAAAAATTATGTGAAGGATGAGATCTTGAGAACTCAAAGATGAATTTAAACTGCTTCTGTGCATGTGCAGTGCATATATTTGCTGTTGGCAGACATGCAATGCCTCAATAACAGACCACAGTTATTAAAAGAAATTGTTGTATGTATTTTTACGTGTCTTTGTGTGTATATAAAGAGAACTGTGCATACAAATATACATACTTACACTGGAAAAAATATTTGTT
This sequence comes from Apaloderma vittatum, assembly GCF_000703405.1. NCBI lineage: Eukaryota > Metazoa > Chordata > Aves > Trogoniformes > Trogonidae > Apaloderma > Apaloderma vittatum. The sequence goes on along the minus strand of NW_009708021.1, from coordinate 17,825 downwards.
AAAGTATGGAGGAACACCCAATATATAGTATTAGTGCAAGGTACGGTATTCACCTTTCCAATTTTTTATTTTCTTATGTTATTTGCACAAGGAAACATTCTGGCAAATACTATAAGATATATGAAATTGTCTGGTTTTCATCAGCTACTGTAGTTGCCAGTGTGCATTTAATGGAATTATTTTTTCAAAGGGCAATGAAGACTTACTTTTAAAAGTAGAATCCAAGTGACAAATTGCAGTCAATTGGATGTACTAGATCACTAGGATTCCTTATCTGAATTGTTTGCATGTCAGATTTCCTTTGTAGCACTGAATAATTTGGATAAATGACCCTTCAGTTGGTAATTGAATTTCCTTAACAACAGTTGGGTGATGGTACATAAAAAGCAATAAAAGCCTTTAGCAGTGCCCTTTCCTGGAGTTTGTCACAGTCTCTACCTCTGATAGTGGACGACACTTATTACTCAAGTCATATTTCCTTAAAAACTGTGACTTCAGTGAGGTTGTGTCTAAAGTGATACTTTCCCCTTTGATTTTAACATTGTGCCATTCACTTAAACAGATTTTTATATTTTTTGTTAATAGTAGAAAATTTTACAGGCAACTAGTTTTTCCTCAAAACATTATTTTCAAAAACTAATGTTGCCGTTAGAAATTTAGTTTCCTAGTATTTATATACTTGAGAAATCAATTAATGTCATTAATTTAGCTTTACTGACATAAGGAAAGTTTAACGCTGAACTACTTGTGTGAGAATTACCCAGCTTGCTGTAGCTATGTGGATGTTGCCTGAAGCTCATATGGGACCAAAGTCATATCTGGAAATACTGGGGTTTTTTACTGACCTAAGAGTTTGAGATTTGACATTTATAATGCAACTATTGGATAATATCGAAACATACTAATGGAGAGTAAGTAGTAATTTATAGCTAATTTATTTACTTAGTGAAATTACTTTCCCTGATTCTTTCTGACTGGTACAGCTAGAAGAATCCAAAATTTTAAGTGTTAAAATAGTTTGGTCATACCTGTATCTTGCAGGAAAACATTTAAAGAACAGATTGTCCAAAGAAGCTAAGTCTTCCAGTATGTTATCCATTGTTATATATGTTATATATATATGTTATATGTTATATATATGTGTTATATGTTATATATATATATGTTACTGATTTTTTTGGCTTACTAAAAGAATGCTAGTATTATAGTAAAATTTTTAAACTCTCATACACAAAAACTTTTAGAAGTATAAAACTAATTTGCTGGAACTTTCTCAAAAAGAGTTTTCATGTTAACTCCTTTCTTTTTTAAAGTTAATAACAGTAGCAATACCTGAAGATCTAATTGTTTATTCCTCATCAATCTATATAAATTGTTTTGTATTGGATTATATCTTTAGTTCCCTTCTTCTAGAATATGAGAGTGTTTCTGTGGCTCCAGTAAGTGCTTTCTACTTTGGCTTTATGTGACTTTCTGTAAAATATCTTGCGATGCTGCTGTTAAAAATGATTCACAGGTCAAATACCTTTAATTACTGGTACGGGTAGTGGCACGATAGCAACTTGGAAATACTAGTTGCTTGGTTGTCTGAAATAGCAAAAGTTTCATGCTTTTACAACACCGTATCTCAAAAAATATGTACATGGACTCAGTCTTATGTGCTTATCTGATAAATCTTAATAAGGCCAGTTGGTCTATTTTGACTCTCCAAGAATATAAATTCTTTAGACTGGGTAATTTTTCCTTCTCTTTTTATGTTTAAAATAATATATACTGTGCTAGAAGACCTCCAGAAACTGTAAGTAATTAGTAAGAGTGATAGATGCTTTCTCAAAGCTGCCAGTTGTTCAGCTCCTTGCCACGCATAACCTGCAATGTACTGTTTGATCTCTCCCCGGTCATAAACACAGTTAAATCCTCATTGTAGTTGGCACCAGCAGGACTTTCCATGTTGTTTTGACTATATTGGAAAATTGATTCAATAAGAGTAAGCCACTCCATCTTGACTAAAACCACAATAAAATAAAGGTATTAGTACCCCACATGCATCTCTGTCTTCAGTGCTCGAGTTCTGCATGTTTTTTCATTTCTTTCAGATTTATTAGGAGCTGTTATATTTGCAAAGCACTTACTGGATTTCTGATTGCTACAAAGAAAATAATTGTGCTAGACAAGAGAAATCAAAGTCTTCCTATTACACAAAAGTACCTACAATGCTTACAGATTTATGATTGCAAAACTCAGAAAAACCTGGATAAAAATAAAGCACAATGCATTTTATAAAAACTAAGGACATTTAGCAACTTCTTAAATTCAGGTCTTAGCAAAGCAATTATCTGAATAAATATAGTGAGACATTACTTTACCAGTTATATCAAAATTAGTCTGCCCCCTAAGAAATAAATAAAGGATATCATTATTAAGACTTGTGATATTTAATGCTGTTTTAATTAGATGATGTTAGAGTATAGGTTGATTGAAAATAGTGTTGCCTTCTGAGCTGTAGTAAAGACTACTATAAATAATCATTCACTAGAAGCTTCTGACAAAGGCTTCTTGATTTAAATTTTTTTAATCAAGTAATTCTGTACTTTAGGAACAACTTATTGTACCTGCCTCTGTGTGAAGTTGTAACAATTTCCCTAGAAATGGCATTGCTGGAAACATTCTTAAGGTTGGCATTCAAATGTCAGTGCACCAACTGTTCAGAAAGCTGCTGAGTTTCATGATATTGCTGCTTGCCAAGTAAATTAGGTAAGCCAAATATGCTCTTTTTGTCCCCATTGGCTTCTAAGCTTCACCAGGAATAGTTAGATAAATGTGACTCCCATTTTAGTAATTCATGTATTTATCTTGTTACTCTCTAGGACACTCTTCATCAAAGCTTTCAAAATGAGTGCGTTGTATTCAACTCTTAAACCCACATAAAAATATCTACAAGTGCACAGAAGCATTTTCCTCTGCCTTTCCAAATCAAGCTGAACATTTTGAAATTTCTGATTGTTTTCAAAGGAGGTATGTGCATATACGCACAGATGGTGTTTTTAGGAGCCTGATTTTCCTGCCCAAACTTCTAACTGAGTGCAGTCTTGCATGGAAGGTAGCTCTGGTTCTTATGCAATTATTTTTTTTTTTGAATAAATGAAGTGCAGTATGGTGCTGTGGACAATGGCGAGATTGGGCCTGGATTTAAAATAAGAGTAACTTCCCTATTCTTTTGTGAAAACATAATTTGTCCCTTTAGTACTTAATGTTCACTTGCCTGAGACCAACAGATGCAGAAAGCACCTGACAGCTCCAAAGCCAGTCTATCAAAGGTAGAGGGATATTGATAAGCTTCCATAACAAGAATTGGAGTGAATGAAGTAGAATTTTTGGACACGTTCCTGAGATGATCCATCTCGTTTCTGATGCTCAGGAGCCTGCATGCAACTGTGCAATCCCCTCTAAATCAAAACTTCAGATGCTGCCCTGACTTCCAGGGTATGCACTTTTCATTGAATTTAGCATCTTAAAGGACAGTTTTAGTCTGGAGAGTATATATGCTAGTGATCCATATGAATGGCAATATTTTATAAACCCTCTCAATCAGTTCTAAGACTTTTGTGAAATCACCAAATATCTTTGCCTCACAAAATTAGTCACAAGTTTTCATAGGACAGCACTGAATTTCAGCAAAACAAACCCAAGATTTTTAACTTTTTTTTGGTAAACTGTTTTTAGTTTCCTTCAATTTGATTTACAAATTAATATCCTCTGGCTTAAATCATAGCAATATCTTGGGCTTTTTATATGTTCTGTAGGTGCACTTTGGTATCAAACTTTGTAACACTGAACAGATAAGAGAATTTAACTAATGCACTGATATGTTTTATGTTTTTTTAAAACTCAAGTTTTTAATGTATTTTAAGTGTTGCTTTTTGTCTTGTTAGGAGTTAACCTATGAATACTTGCAAATGCAAATCTTTACTCTGTTTTTGCTTGACTTCTCATTACAGTGGTTTTCTTTTGAAGCAGCACTCATAAATATTCTTTAATAGATGAAAATATTCTTGAAGAACAAATGCATTTCTAAAGTGTTGTAAATGTCAAAGGAAGAATGGAGGTAAAAATTATCTCTGAATTTAATATTTCAATCAGAAATTTCCCTAGAGGGAAAGCAGCTTGCAAAGAACACTGATAATGCTTAGATTCCCATGATAATTCAAGAACTGATCTTTAAGATGTAAAGTTTGTGGGATGCTATAATCTGATTTAAGTCACTTAGTTTCTCCTTGTAATAACAAATTTCTGTATGGCTCTGAAGGAACCGAAACTCCATTTCCCTGTGAGCTTCCCTTTCCAGCCTTGGCTTGAGTCTCGAATCACAGACTCAGTTTTGCATGAATGTGTTTTTTGATGATTCTCTGTCCCAATGAAACCTACAGACATGCCCTTCTGTTTCCTCCATCTATGTGCTTAAGGGATCAACACAGATGTTGTAGAGATACTAATATACAAGGAGAGTAATCTGTTAATTGTGCTCATGTTCTTAAGCATAGGACATTGTTCTAGCTACTCCATAAATTGTGTGTATTCTTTAGTGTTCTATACAAATTGATCAAAGCTGATTATCAATTTACCAGCATGTTTTTGGTCACTACCAAAAAAATCCACGTATGTATCAAAGAATAACAGACTGCATCAGGATGCTTTTTGTCTGTGAAAAAAATGCCTTGGAAAGGCTTTGAATGTTTCTTGGGGAGAGACAGTGAAGTGGTTAGATAGTGAGAACTGAAACTTGGCAAGGTTCATTAGGTTGAAGAGAGGTCAGATAAACTGAAGAAAGGCTGGAGTACTGAACAAAATTAGTGATAAATGGTAATCTGGGTGACTGGACAGGATGAATCAGGTTTCCAAGTACCTCTTACTGTAAGTTTTTGTTTTACATGGCAGAAATAGAAACGAATATCCAAGTTGAGTGGAATGATGGGTAATAACCCAATGTGTAGCTAAGAATGTATAGAAATCGTAGGGGAGATTGTTATGTCAGAATATGTTACTTTGCCAAATGTTTCTCAAGATCTGATTTTTTACTTACTGTCACCAAAGACCAGAATATTTTGGTAGGTTATCAGTATAAAGGTTTTTCACACCCCATAGCAGCTCTGGGGTGCAGTCAAATCAAGGACAGGAAGCAAGTTCCTGAGGCTTTACCAAATGGGAAGTTTTCCTTCAGCTGTTAAATATTTCACTCTAATTTGGAATTAACTGCATAGTTTCATACTCAGAATGTCTCTGGAGACGTAACTTCATTTATAGCTTTATATACTTCCCCTAAAATATGGGAATATTTGCACTACAAGAGATACAAAAATAAAAGAACAAGGCTGAATATTGAAGGCATCTGTTGTTCTCAGTAGGAATAAGACCCTGAGGGAACAGAATGATCTAATTGAGCTAATATAAATTGTGATCTATGACAGATTCATTTAAGAGAAATTTGAAATGGCATTCTAACTTAAAATGCTTAGGCAAAAATCTCTTGGACCTGCAGCGTTTAATTGTTGCATGAATATTTACATGTTGTCTTCTCTTTACATCAGCTGTTTCTTGTGACATTGTGTTCAGAGACTTGGCTTAGGAGTCTGTGGCAAATACATCTTCACTCATCATCTTCTGCCTACTCCTTGGTTTTCTCCCTTGGAGGAATGTACATTAGCATTCTTGCTTAGTTTTCAGGTTCTCCCCAATTTTCAAAACACTTAAGGTTTGCTAGGCTACTTGATGCTAAAATAAATTTGCATTTATTGAAGTTCAGAAAAATAAAACATGTTGTTCAAAGCATTCTGACTTAAGTGTCTTCCCTCCTCTGCAAGCTGACTAGGATAAAACACAATAGTACATAAGATGAAACTTGCTTTCAAAGCAATCCTCTGATAGACTGAGTGGCCTTTGCACCCAATTTTTAAGTGCTACAACTAGTATAGGTGAAGTAAGCACTTCTGTGTCTCCACGGCTGTCTCACAAGACTTTTTTTTCCATTTCTGTATTGTTCAGAGTTGTAATTGCAGAGTTGTTTGTTGTTTTTGAGTTTACGCACACAAACTGGAATCTGGGAAGGTAAAATAGAAGAATGGCAGTAACTTGTACAGATCTATTTTACGCAATTTCAAGAAATTATGTCTACCCTGAACTTCAGTTCTGTTCTTCTGATGCTGGCATAATCTCTTGCATAACACACTTGGGAGTGATTCTGGGGTCACTCATGATATATTGTCAGTTAAGTCTGCTTGCAATTATACTGTCGTGTCATGTGAAACACTACACAGGCTTTCAGTCAAAATCTGAATGGGGGGGTAGCAGTGCAGAAGAGAATGGGTCCTCCTTCTACACGTCTGGGGCTGAATTTGGAGGTAGTGAAGAGAGAAGAAAGGAGTACCCCACCTAAATTCAGCAGCAAGGAGCAAGACTTGACTGTACTGCAGTAATAACAAATTGATCTGAAACAAGTTAGACCAAATGGTTTGGCTGAAGAGATCCAAGTCATCTTCAGAACAACCAAGAGTGGATATCCCAGAAGTTCTGTCCAGTCTTGTGTTTCTAATTAAACTTTTCTGGACTTGATGCCAGAATTTCTATGTCCACAACTCAATTTAGGAATTGTTATAGAGCCAATGGTCTAATCATTGTTGGAATTTTGGAGGAAATGATCTCAACAACAACTGTGTTCTTGGTGTAACATGCTTAAAGATTGGGCCCTTCTCTCTAGTTACAGCTTGAAAAGAAGGTGATTTTTTTTAATTGTTGTCATCGTTTTCTTTCCTCACAAGCTTTTGCATGAGGCTTTGACAAGCGTCCCGGTTCTGTGACTTGGAGCAAGTGGCCATGCAGGCAGTGGTTTGTGGTTGTGAGTCAAGATCAGTGGCAAACGGGGCTTCAGACATCGAGAAGCTCAGACTGAGCCGATGCTGTTATTATTTGCATATAACACAATAAGGACCAAATAATTTGCAACCAGTAGTGGAGTTGCATTGTGATGGTAATAAGAATCTTTATCAGAGGAAACAGACATTTCCCAATCCCTGTTAAGTGGTTCTTCCAGCTGTGCTTTTTTAGTTGGTACTTCTGTTCTGTGTAATCCTTAAGTTCTGCCACTTTGCCCTCATATTTAGAAACCTATCACATCGTGTTTTGTGGTTAGTAGGATGTCACTTTTAGCCTAACATTACAGGCAAAGGGGAAGAAAAAAAATCCAAACCATGAAACACCCAAAAAAATACTTCAAGTGCTTTTTATCTCATACCTCTCTCCTATATACAGTGTTGCTGATAAAACTAAATTTTTTTTTTTGTTATTGCCTTTTGCGTATCATTCTACCATTAAATTTGCCCACTGAATTATCATGAAAGAGGAAAAAAAAAAGCAGGATGTAATTTATAGTCTCCTCTTCGAAGTGATAGAGGAAGCCAGTTCTCAACCCATATGAGCAGTACTATATTGATCCCCAAATGGCATGAAAAACAGGCTATTCCATGCATAAAGGAAGGAAATAGGCAGTTTATAGATTTGATGGACCTTTCAAATTACAAGAGTGACAATAAAATTTTGTCAAGGATTTTTTGGACAGCAAAAAAATTTATCGGGCAACTTTTGTCTTGGAGATTCAGCAAAAAGTTTTCTCTCTTATGAGAAGGACATGAGCTGTAGTTTTATTGACTTTTTAAAGCATTATCCTTATGTGTACTTTCTGATAGCTGAGAGAGCATACATATATTTCTAGGCAAATTATTTCAGGGGTTTTTTTTTTGTTATTTTGTTGTTTTCTTCATTGTTGTTGTGTTTATTTTTTTTTAACCAGTGTCCAACATAGTCTCAGCCATTTAAAAAAATCATTTTTTATGCAATGTGGATTATTCATGCAATCCTGGCATTTGCAGAGGTGTTTGTTATTAGAAGCAGAGTTTCCAGAATCTGCATGTGTGTACTGGAAGTAATAATCTTGGCTAGGATTTGAGCTTCCTTCCCAGCCTTAAATGCAGATTAGAGTAAGTTTATTTTCACATTTAGAAGAAAAAGATAACCTCTAAGAAAACACTTAGGGTTCAGTGTTGCTTTCCAAAGAGTTCTTAACCTTTTATTGGAAAAATGTCTTGGTCTTAATTATTTGATTGCTTATACTTTTGTTTTCTGTAGCATTTTTGGTACTATAATCTCTTGGAAAATATGTGAACTTTTACCACCAAAAGCCTTGTGCCATCTAAAATGGATAAAATTGCTGATATACTTCAAACCTGAGGGAAGTGACAGGAGGGATCTTTGCACTTTGTTTAAACCAACAAAAGGTGATCATTAAAATTTGATCACCTATTTAAATAAAGCACTGCTGGAAAAGGAAAAGCAATTGCTCTTGGCAAAACAATTTTTTTTTTAAGTTTAAATATGAGATGGTAATAGATTATCTAGTAAATTACTAGATAAAGATGATTTCTTTTATTAACTCCTCTTTAGAGAAGTAAAGAAAGGTAGCTTCATGTTGTGAGGAGTGGGAACGGTTCTGAAAGTCAATGTTCTGGAAGTGAAACCAGGGCAGGAGGTTTGGGATGAGGAAGGGTCTAGCCTAAGAATTTACCTTAAGGAACTAAGGAGTGATGTAGAAACCTGGTGTTTCCCCTCATTCAGATACATCAGCTACTTCAGATGTAGGAATATATTGCATGTTTTCAAGTAAAAATTCATTTATTTATTGTGGGTTTTCTTGTCTGTGGACAAATATGTGTGTTCTGGTGACCAGTGTCAATTGCAAATTCAGAGTAGATGTAGTTCTGGAAAATTGCTTTTATATTGTTGAACAAGTTCAGAAATGGGCATTGCCCCTCAAAGATGGAAGTGGTTAGACCATGAGGATGCTTTTCTACAAAAAGCCACTAGAAGAGAAGCAAACAGTATAGAGATTGTCATTGTAACAGAAGGTGGTGTCCATGGCAAGACCCTGTCCACGGCTGATTTAATATATTAATAGTATGAAAAAAAAATTTAAAATATTTCAATTGTAATAATAGTAACAGTCCATGTTGATATGAGATCTCATAGTGCAGCAGATTCATGACTAGAGAGCTTCAGGAGTAATTTCACTGGGGTATCATCCTTCCTTCCCTAGATAGTATCATAATCTTCCCTGAGACTGTAGGATGTTTTGAAATAAGGTGTCTTCCTGTAGATACTATTCCTCTTTATAAATCATTTTCAAGGGAGAGAGCCGCACAAACAATTCTTGTGCCTTTTGGTGGTGTTTGCCCCCCCTTGGTTTGTATCCCAAAAGATGGAATGTTTCTAGGGAAGCCAAAGCAATACATTATTTAGAAAGATTAATATTAAAAAGGTGAGGAAATCCTCTGGGTGTTTTCAGATAAATGTTTTACCTTCAGAGAAAATCAACTAGTTAAAACATCTATTATCCATTTATCTCAGTCTTCTATTTTTTTTCTCTTTTATTGGGTGGAAAACAAGAGTTAAGCTAATAAAACGTGACCAGCCTGAATTATCTGTGAAGCTGACATATGGGGGAGTCTGGCTAATGATAATATAAAGTACTGTAGGATAAAAGGTGATTACTGAATCAAAAGCAACTTGAAGTTAAAGTGAGTGGAGTTACCTAGTTTAATCGAGACAAGAGTGAAAACTGTATGACATGCCATAAATTCTTTATTGACCAAAACTGGTAAGGGCATCTTTGCAATTAAGATGCTTATACCTGACAAGTTACCTGCATATTGGAAATTGTAGAGATGGTGTGTGTGGGGGGGGGGGTTATTTTTTTTTTCTCCAGTCTAGTTCTTTGGACATAAGATAAGCTCTTCAGTAAAAAAAAATAAAATTCTATTAGAGTTATCTCCTCCATTTTTAATGCAGTTTCGGCAGTAGAAGTAGCTGCCTTATTCTGAGGGGGAAAAGTTGGAAATAATAATTTATGTAATATAAAACATGATTTCCTCATTGTGACTGAAGTTCTATATCCAGCCACACAGAGCAGCTGGTATGAACTAGAACTTCTGCAGGGCTTAAATAGAAATAATATTCCTAAGCACTCCGTACTGTATAAGAGCTTAAAAGTTTACCATTGTTCTTCTAGTGTTTAGAGGTGGGTTTTTTTCCCAATAATATTTCTTCTCACAATGAGAGAAACAAGTAGTGGTATTTCCCAGTATCTTTGTGTTCCTGAGCATCAGTGCTGATTATATATAATACATGTGTGTGCATTATATAAAAATTATTGTTCTTTTTACTGATCTACAGAGATGAGGGAAATGCTCATTAGCAGCCTAGTTCTAGGCTTCTGAGTTGGAAATTTATTTACAGCCAACTAATGAAATTTTCCTTTACTTGCCTAGACCATATGCAGGTTATAATCATTATCACTGACTTGTAACCTTAAAATAGCTGAGTTCATAATAAAAACTACTTCACTTCCTCAGGCTACAGAGTTGGAAAATTATTTGGATTTATGCTTAAGGCCTTTATCTGATCAGATCTTAGGCTCTGTTGCTAAGAGACTGCAGTGATTTCATACTCAACTTCTGCAGTTTCCTGAGGTCTGGAGCACATGGTACTTGCCCTGCCATTGAGTGTTGCCAGCTGGGAACCAGAAATGCTCTTTCAGTAATGCCTGTGGGTCACATGTGAGATTGAATTCCCTGGTTTCTACATTCTCCAGCTTTTAATCTCTAAGTTTTACTTCAATTCTGCCTCCTTCCATCCCTGGTCTTTAGGGACTAATTTAAAGTAGTGTTAGAAGGACAGGTGAGGGAGGCTTGTTAGAAACTGCCAGTTGTGACCATACCTCTTGATACTTCCTGGAGAGTGTGTGTGTGTGTGTGTATATTTAATTGCAAAAGAATGTGTGGTATAAGGCAGGAAGACAAATGATTATACTGTACAGATATTGAGCAAGGCCATCAGAATATACCAGCTGTATGTCGTATGCAGATTCAGATGTTGCCTTTACAGAGCCAGCAATGCTAACTGGGTATGCTGCCACTTCCTATCTGAAGCACAATGTGGGTGGATTCTTAAGGCTTTATCCATAGTACGAAACCGAGATGAACTTCCAGTTGACTGGAGATCATGATAAAAAAAATATTTTTGGAATCTCTGTTTAATTTGCCTGTAATGAAAATAAATGTGCAGCATAGGTAAAACTTCATGGTAGAGTTCTGAGCATGTATGAGCCTTTCTTACTACCCATGAGCAAGGTTTATCTCGGGTTTATGAGATCCTAGATGTCATTAGATCAATTCTAAGTCTATTTAAAATGATTTTTCTATTTGTCAGAATTAAATTTTGCATACTTTGGGAGAGCTAGTCACTGTGTTATGTTGGAGGAAGATCTATAGGGCCTGTATTACCATCACCACAGTTCTGGAACATCTGATGTAGACGTGTAAATGCTCATGTTCCCCAAAGGGCTTTGCTGAAGGATCCCACAGGAATGCTGACAGACAAAAACATCTCCTCACTATCTGCAACATCAAACCCTGCTAGGAGACAGACAGTACAGCCCAGCAGCGTGGTAATTAAACTTGCTCTCAACACTGGTATTTCATATGAAATAATTAACAGAATAAAATTCTGGATGAAGGACAGCTGTTTCAAAAATCCTTCAACCAAGATGTAGAATTTTAAAAACTGTTTGGGATGTAACATCTGTTCTTCTTCTTTCTCCTCCCTGATATGGTAGCTGCAGCACATTCGCCCAAATGCACTGCAGTTCATGCCAGACTAAGGATATGAAGACTTTAGAATTTACACCTTAAAAATCGTAATTTATTTTAATCAGAACATGAAGCCACATCTACAAGTTCAACTGAATCCACAATTCTTTTGGGTTGGCAAAAAAATGCCAGGGGAAAGAAAATCCCTGAAAATTGTAGGGAAGCTCTTGACTGAGAAGAGTAAGTTTTGACGGTTTATGGGAAATCCTAGGGGCACAAATATTCTGACAGATGACTGAATAGATTATTGAAGCTATGAAATCAAACTTCTTTTAAACCATATGTATATTTGCTATAAATACATATATATACACATATGTGTTTGCTACATAAGTATGCTTTTGCTACATAATATGAATATTTTTGCTTACTAGCCTAAACTGTACATATGCATTTATTATACTTACATATTTCTCATAGCTGATTTGGGTGCTTTGACTATTCCAGTGTAATAAGAATGTTGCATGCCTAGTATGCATAAATAAAAGAGCTTTGCACACAATTTCTGATAAATTTTTCTTCTTAAACAGGTTAATGTAGCTGTTGGGATCAACGTGCATGCTTTACAGTGTTCTTAGTGTGCATGGACATGATATAGATATGCTTTAGTTAAATGTCAAAAGATTTATGGAACCTATAGACCATTAAGGCTATGGTTTCTGTAGTAGGAAAGTTGATTCCTTCTGTTTTGTGGTTTGTTTTTGGTTTTGTGGGGTTTTTTTTCAGTTCAGCTTTCTCTTCTATTAAATACAGATGTAAATACGTGTAGAATTTAGTACAACTAAAATGGGTTATAATAACACCAAATTGTCTTTCCATAGAGGAGAGAGATTCAGAATTAATAAATTCTTTTGTCTCAGAGGCAAAAATGCAAATTTCTTTTAAATGGGTTATATGAAACTAAGATAGGAGTCCAAAGCCATAAAAAAAATAATCTCACATACTTGTTGATAGCAGTATGCCTCAATTGTTTTTGATTTATTTGAGAATACTCAGCATTGGCTTGGGTTTTAGGTTGGAAGATATGACTCTACATACAAACCAGAATCTGTATAATAAGGAAGAAAAGATTTTAGTGTTCTGCAGAAAGATTGATAACACTGCCAATGGAGGTTAGTTTTGCCTACAGATAGTCAGACTGTATTGAACATGAAAAGATAATATTCTAGCTTCTGTAGTGAATTTCACAGTGTGTGCATAGAACTTAATATACAACATGAAAACTGCATTATGCCATTTATGTTTTCAGCAGGTCAGTCCCCACCTTCTTATTCTCCAGCATAAACTGCCGGCTGAGACTGTGGAAGGTCAGGCTGGGAACTTGCTTGTGTTTGACACAGCAACATTCTCGAGTGATGAATATTTAATGAGGCAAGTGAGGACCATGTGGGAGGTTGAGGCAGCCGTAGCTCCTAGTTGACTGTCTGCAGTATCATCTTAGAGTGTTGTGTGAAAATGAATCCTTGGGGTAAACTTCAAGGACACTGAGTAGGTAAAAAAGGCATTCCGTCAGAGCGGCTAGTTACAATGAAATTAGAAACAGAGTAGACAAGTGTTTGAACTGTTTTTGTTACACTGGTCAAAGATTGTCTGTTGTGGTAGGCTAAGTCATCATGTTTTATTAAGCTCTACAAATGCAATATAAAATAAAGACTGAGCCTATAGAGTCTGAAACTATAACAGTGATGAAAGGGATTTATTTTATGCAGGTATTAGCTATTAGAATGGAGCATATGTATAATTTGTTGATATTATGCAAACAGCGTGAGGTAGCAGTCATTTCTCTATTCCTATTTTAAGCACAGCAACAGAGGTGTTTGATTTTGAGGATATTATTCTTAGCAAGCTTTCAGGAGAAGCTAAAAACTATAGACAAAAGCAGGAAGACTATATTAATTTTCAGTGGCATAGGCCAGGACATAGATTTCTTACTGTTTTGTGTTCCACATTAAGAAACACTGCATGCAGTTTGGATGAGTAATGGTTGGGCCACTAGAAAGTTTTAATTGTGGTATGAAGGATTTTAAAAAAATAAATTTTGAAAAGTCTGTTTTCATAACCAGGGGCCTTGGCAGTCCCCTCACTATCTGTTTCAGGCTCTGTGGAGGTTACTGTTCCCACATGAGATAGTGCAAGCACGTGTCCACATCCCGTGTAGATGTTCATCTTAGTAGGGAGTGGATGAAGCAGAAATACCTTTGTGTTCCCTGTTGTTGCTATAACATTCAGGACAGACAGCAATGAACAGTAACCATTTTAAACTAATTAAATTTAGCTATCAGGTAATCTGTTAAGAAGGGAACGTCTGCATCTCTGCTTCTCCAGCTCGCGCTCTAGCATATAACCATTCCTTATTTGTGTTAATATCCTTGACTGAATTGGGGCAAATCAGGTGCAGGTGAATTTTTGCGTGTCTTTACTAGGTGTGGCCAAAAGTGGTGATTTTTTTTTCTCATAGATGTGGTGAATAATTTGGAATTAGTTCAGCATTTCCAGTGACTTCTACAATAAAGGACTCTAATCCTGCTGCCTCCACTTCAGAATAATGGTGGCCAAATTGGGACAACTTGGTACACAATACCGTTGAGTTGAGAAGTAAAGTTCAGAGAAGAGCTATTAAAATAAATATGTTGGTGATTGTGATTTAGAAGGACTGTTACTTCTATGACAGACAAGGAGGAACTGAGGAGATCTGATAATGGTCATTGACTTGTGGCAGCTGTTTATTATGCTGATAATAAACATCTCGCTGTTACCTTGTGTTCACCCATCTGTTTGTTTCTACCCATCTGTTATTTCTTGCCATGTGCTTAGATTGTAAATATTATCTCTGCTCTTTGAAATAAGGAGGTTAGAAATGCTCTGATAGAAATGTTCCGTTGTGGAATTCAGCATTTGCATTAACAACAAAAGCCCTCGCAAGCCTCTGGAGTCAACAGGGAGGAAACTGTACACAGGTTTTCAGTGTTCCTGGTTGACTTCCTGCAGTCAGCTCTTCTGATGAGGCTGTAGAATCTAATTGAGTTGATTTTTGTTATTGTTATAAGATTTTGATCTGCTCTTAGTCAATAGCACTGGCTAGTTCAGTAGGAAGTCTTCCCTTTCAAGCTGGAAGAATATTTAAATAACCTGTGCAAATGAAAGAGGTATATACAAGGCAAATTGACTCCAAGAAGCTAGTCAGCTTGTGCTCCATATATGTCACTTCAACTTGCGCTGTTGTTTTTTTAGTTACCAGACTAGCAAATTTATATCTGGCATGCACTGTCATCCTTATTGCAGAGCTTTCTTCTTCTCATCAAATACTTGTGATGGCTTTTTTTTTTCCTTCCTTAAACCATTATGTAGTGCATTTTGCAAGTTGAGTCTTTGCCATTGGTACTTAATATGACAATAGCCAAATTTTAATTTTTTCTTGAGTATTTTAAGAAATGGTTTTGCTTTTATTTTTTTGTTATTAAATATAATCTGTATTTAGTAAGTGTTTCTGTCTCAAAAAGGAACTATAATGCTAGCTAATTCAGCATTATTAATCACTTTATGCCAGGCCAACACTGTGTCTCAGTGCTGAGACACAACTGAGGTTCTAAAAATGCATGTGGAATTGCATGGATTGGATAGAATTGAATTTCATAAACTGATGATTTTCCCCTTTTTTCTTGCCATGGTGACAAACATTTTTCTTGTAGCTTTGTTTAGAAATTCTCAAAGGAAGATAAAATTTTATTATTAATTAATAGCTCTATAGTACACTTTGCACATTCAGGGGAACTTCCATTTTGTATTTAAACTGGACTGCTGTTGTGGATGGTGTTTATTTTAAAAAACCCAACCAAATAACAAAACCCCACATGTATCCTCCCCAGTCATTTCATGCCTTCTGTCAAGGGTTAGGGCCAGGCTGGCCACTAAACAAGCAACAGATGCTCTCTAATAACCTTTTGAAAACAAAATTATTTTGTGTTTTATATTATTCTGGGAGCGTGTCAACTGGACTGGGTAAAACAATTTGAAAATGCAGGAGTTTACGAACAGTGGTTACTTTTCGCTTTGATTTACTTTTCCTAATGTCTGAGAACTCCTTTGTGTGTGTTTTGTTCCTTCTTCAACGTACTTAAATAGTGGTTTTTAAACCCTGATTTCTAACTACCTGATTCCAAAGTCAGAACTTAGAGGAATTGATCCAGATCCCTCTGATGTTAATAGATTTTAGTTCAGGTCTATAGATTATGAATTATTAGGGGTGGTGATTATCTTATAGATGTAAAAAGAATTTATGTACTTCAGTGGGAAGAGACTGTGTTTTTGACTGAGGATCTGACTTTAATGTGCTCCATCAATTAAAAAAAAAAGTTTATTACCAATATATGGAAGTTGATAGTCTCAAACTGTCCTTCATATTGTTCGACTACAATATATTTTTCAACAAAATCATGGTTGTTTTATTACAGTTTTTCATTTTAGTTTTCCTGCCACTTTTCCCTGATATGCTCTTTTGATTTGAGGTAAGCAACTTTAGACCAAAGTTTAGACTGTTTTCTGCTGAGTAAAGAAATACTGGGAGCTATCCAATTCTATCCAAATACCGCACCGTTCATTAAAAGCTTCTTAGTGAAACTGGCTAGAAACCTTCCATGAAAAATTTCTTAGGTGGGAAATACTGTTATTGCTGTGTTGAAATGTAAAAAGTTTTAGGAAAATATGTCAGAACTGATGCAGGTTTTCTTTAGGGGGAAGAAAAGACAGCAACAAAACATGGTGTTGCTGATATGTGCTTACGTAAGGCTTTAGAAAAAACAATCTTTTAGTTCTTTATTTTGAAGTAACACTGCTGGTGAAATTTGTATAGAGCAATTAAAAATGTCAAAGCATCAAGAAGGTCAAGGGCTCCTAGCTGAGAACCACTTGCATTGTCCTCTTCTAAGGAAGAGATGCACCCTTTGGTTTTCAGTATCTCCTTACCTCTACCAACTATTTAAGCTATCTCCATTTCAGGAACCAGAGAAGTTTAGAAGCTTGTAAGGCACCCTACAGTCTCTAATGCCTCAGAATTTAATGATTTTGTTGTGGGGTTTTAGTCAAACTCTTCTTAGTGAGATTTTTCTGAAAAGAAAATAGGTATTCACCACATGAGTGGCTGTAGGAAGTGCTATAAACATGAAATACTGAAATTTGCCCAGTTGCTTCTCATGTTAAACCCTTTGCTGGGCTAAACTGGGGACTTATTGGAGCTATTTCATTTTGTTTCTTTCCATCAACTGTGTAGCTTCACTGGAAGTGTAAGACAGCATCCCTGTGTTTTAGACAACAGACACAGAAACTATGTCATCTAACTGCAACTTTGATAAATGCTTTGATGTATTGTGTCTATAATGTATTTATCTCTGCTCAGAGCATAATATAAAGAATAGCTGGAAGACATGCATTTGTGTTTACTATACTTTTTTTAAAGACATTCACCAAAATGTTTTATAGTCAATGCTGTAATTAAAATTAGATCCGACAGTGATTTTCTTGTGTTAAGCTTTTCCTTAATGGGTTCTTTGTCTTTTAACTGTATTAGGCATTACCTATTGCATCACCATCTAATGCAATAGAGTTGTTCTCTGTGTTTATGTGGTATAGGGAAGTACTCCAAGGGAAATGAAAACATATCCTTTGGGTTCTTTGGTCATTGGTAAAGACTTTGGCAGACCATTTTTATTAATCAGAAACACTTTTCGCGCAAGATGGAAAATAGCACGTTCATAAGGAACGGGTAAGGAATGCGTGTGGCTTCCTAAAGAGACTTTCTTGGAGAGATCCTAACCGCAAAATGTTCCCTGGGACAGAACCAGCTGCCGCCCGCCCCAGGGCAGCGTGGCCGGGGAGCCGGGCTTGCTCCCTGCACACGGGTACCACTCGGGGCTCCTCTGACTTTATTCGTTCCGTGCAGCCGGCCAGCGCTGCCTCGGGTTCCCATGACCTTCCGGAGGCTGCTGTGGCCGAAACGCAGCGTTTTAAGGGGGCTTCCCTCCAAGCTCACCACTTCGATCCCATTCCTCCCGGCGAGGCAGGTCTCCGCTCTGACCTTGA
>NW_009708020.1:7319-10062 GCF_000703405.1 Apaloderma vittatum | reverse complement strand
CCTGTGCCGGGGGTGCCGCAGCTCCAGCTCCAAACTAAATGCCGGGCGCCCAGGGAGAAAGGAATCCATCGGACAGGGGAGAGCAGAACGACTGCCATTAAAAGGAGCATTTTATAGGTAGAAAGCCTAGAAGTCTATAGCAATTAGTGTTTTTATTTTACTGTATTTCAGCTCTGCCTCTTTCTCTCCTTCTGTCCTACTTACTGGGCGAGTAAAAATAGGTTTTTATTAACAGCAGAAACCTGAATCACTGTATTCTAGTCATAATGATTCCATCCTCTGGGAGGTGATTTCAAATACTTGCATATGCATATATGGTAATGAGGATACGGAGTGAGAAGAGAGATTCATTGAAGTTCTAAGAAAAATCAAAGACCTCTTGGAAGGAGCCTCAAGCAATTCTGTATGGAGTAGCAGAGTATTTCCTGGCAGGCAATTTTCCAGCAGGGACAGATATTCTGCTTTCTGCACCGGTGCTAAATGTTATTAGTGAGGATCTGTTCCTCAGCTGAGGACCACTGGCTCCATCAAACGCCCTGGTTTGGCTCGAGAAGCTGCTGGCCCCTGACTCAACCAGAAAGCAGCTCCTCTCCCTTGGGTGAGCGACGCGGACGAGATGAAGTCCCCTCGCTCTGCCCACACCCCCCGCCCCCACCCCGCCGGCAGGCTGGAGCGCCGCGGCCGAGAGCTCTGCTTCCCCAGTTATTCCCAAAGAGTCTCACTGACGTTTTCCGAGTCAGCCGTGCTGGCACAAACCCAGCCATTTGATCTACCTGGTGCTCACGGACCCTTGCCTTAAGGCTCAGGAAAAAGAAAAGCTTTTGCAGGTCTCAGAAGTGCCCCCTGTCCCGAAGAGGCGGGTTCCTCTCTGGTCTGCGAAACACTTCCTGGCCACTCCCAGCCCTCTGGAGCCGAGCGAAGGGAGCAGTAGTAAGAGATCATTTCTTTGCAAGCTTGTTGAGAACGCCTGCAAAGCACAGCAACTCCAGACAGCAGCAGCACAAGAATTAATTGTGATCCTGCCAGCTAAGCGGTGTCCAGACGAGTTGCTATAATCTACAGAGAGATAAGACAGCAAGGGTCAAGGACTGAAGGAAGAGAGGAATCTGGGTTGACCAGCGCTTAATGAGCCTGTCTGGTTTGCAGCTTCTGAGCTCAGTTTTTACATCAGAAGTCATCACTCTGCTCTTCTCAAGTTCTGGTTTAAGCAAGGTTAAAATAAGAATCAGCAAGCACAGCTGCAGCTTCCAAATACTTGCAGCCAATTCACTTCCCATTCTAGGTCACAAATATTTCAGTTTGCCGGTTCTGTTCAGGGACAATTTTCTCTGACACCAGATGCCGAGCTGCAGATCGCCACCCTGCCAGCAAGGATCGGTCACGGATGATCCTCTTCCTCCCGTGATACCATGTAAGGGCTTCAAGCTTACCCGAAGGTCGCCGCCACCACAAGCAGCAACGAGAATTCTGGTTTAATTCAGTTCCCTCGCAGGCACGGAACAGCACACCCTGCGGAAAGGCAACGCGCGCCGGCAACAACTACCCAGCGGGATCCCTGCACCCTGCTCCGGCTCCTGTCACACCGAGAGATGCCCGAGGGCTTCAGCCAGTTCACAAAAGAAGAGAAATGAGTCAGAAAGAGCTGTTTTCCCCCAGCTGATGCCAGGGCCCAAGGTGCCGGTTCAGACTCCTACGAGCAGAGGTGCTGCGCACAGATGCAGACACACGCTCCTCCGCCGCGCCGCACGCAGGTGCCTCATGAAACCCACCCGCAGGACGTGGGCAGAGCCACCAAAGATGCCTCCGTGGGGAAGGTGGGCAGACCCTGGCGCCTCGGCGCGCAGGGAGAGGGGGAGAGATTTTTCTGTGTCCTGCGGAGGGGAGATCCCTGCCCGGCACCACGGCCAAGGGGTGGGAGAAGCCCGTGAGCACCTACGCTGCGGCAGAGGTTAAGGAAAACCCCTCTCGCTCCCTCACATGCAGGCACAGAAGTCAAGGAGCACGCTTGGCACCTGCAAAGTGATCCACGGCGGCAACACACGGCCGTTTCTGAGGGGTCCTGGCCCCAGGGTTTGAACCGCTTTGGCGAAGCATCCGACAGCCCCCCCCAGCTCTGGGCTGGGCTCGGGGAGGAGGTGGCCCAGCAGCCTCCAGGAGGGCAGGAGGAGACACCAGCCCAGCAGGTCAATTTGCACCTCCACTAATAAAAGGTGGAAGTGCCTTCCCTTTCTTGCCGTACACTCTCACAATCACGTCTATGACTGAACAAATTAAGTGTGACACTTCTGGAGAACGCAGGCAAGATGGTTGCCTTGGAAACAAGGGACAGAGGTAGAATCCTGCATCCACTTCATCACTTTAAGTGCTGCAGCAGGGTCAGTGAATTAGTTCCAAACGCAGTGTAGGAGCGTTCAGCCCCTCAGCAAAAGCCCGGGGTGCAGAGGAGATGGTGGGGAGCAGGTTGCTGACTCCCCTACTCTTGGCAGCTTCTCTTCACTGCCCCACGCTCTCACCCCAGGAGCACAAAATATTCTCGGAGGTGAACTAAAAGTGTCAGTTTTCCATCGAGCATCATCCTCTCCAGATCCTTCTGGGAAGAGCCGGTTTCAAGGCTCTTTCATTGCTATTCAGGGGTCAGCTTCTGGCAGTTCATAAACTCTTAGATGACAGGCTGAGAGAGCTTTAATTCATTTCAATTTAGGACTCGCAGGTCTGCACTGCACAGATTGACTAGGTCTGAAAA
>NW_009708020.1:1005-7188 GCF_000703405.1 Apaloderma vittatum | reverse complement strand
CCGACGGGCCTGCCACTGCAGGGGGAAGCGTTTGGCAGAGCTGACAAGAATAAAGAGAGGAGCGGCAGAACTGCCATCACCGGGCAATGGGCACGTGCCTGGCTGCCTCCTGCGGCTCTGCTGCTCCGGGGAGCAACACTCAGCACCTCCGCAGGGTCTTCCCGACCCGCTGGTGAAGCCTTTTACCCTTGGTCCCGCTGCCAGAGCGGGACACGTCGCTTTACGGAAGGCGAACGGCGAGCTGTTCACCCAACTGTGGGCGACCTCGGGCACCCCGCTCCGTGCTCGGGTACACCTGCGCAAAGGAGGCTTCCAGCAGCCCGGGGAAGGCGCCTGATGTTTCTGCAGCCTGGTTCCTGTGCCTTAACGCAAGCTGTTGTGGGAGGAGTGTAGAGAAACCCCGAATCATTAATGACCGTTACTCCCCCACGCACCAGAAATCTGAGGTTTTGTAGAAATCAAGGCTTTTCTGACAAAAATGCTTTCCAAAAACCCTCCGACAATATCTGAATGGCTACCTGCTGTCCTTCCAATTGCTTTGTTCAAGTTAAAGAAAGTAAAAAAATCGGGGTCAGGCTAAGCATAAGGGCTAAGCTTCTCTTCTATTTAAAGAAAAGCCAGGAGAACCGAACGCTGGATTCTCTAGCACAATGCTACTCCGCAAAAAGATGGACAGACACATCCAAAGCCCAAGGCTGCGAGCGCTGCTGTGCTTGATGTAATTATTAGGATGCCACAGCAGGAGGAAGGAGGCAATTACTAATAGGGGAGAAAAGCCTGTTAAGAAGCACTGGCTAAGCTCACAGAAAACTAATAAGAGACTAAGCCTTGGAAACACTCCTGTGCGTGCAGGCAGAGTCTCTTCAGCCCCTCTCGGTGCTGTCAGATGAAAAGCCTCACCTCCAGCGGCTGCGCCTGCGGAGCACGGGAGATCTGCGCCTGCCCCCGTGCCAGAAGCGTGCTCCAGTTTCTCCTGCTTTCTAACGACAGGCAGGGTCTCTAGAGAAACGTCTTTGCTTCCAGCTGGGCAAAGCTGACGCACAATCTCCCTGCCACATGGGAGAAGTCGAGAATCAAGTCCGCGGCGTTGGATAACCAGCTCGGATACCTGGCAGACAGCGCCACGAGAGCTGCTCAGGGGCAGCTCCTGCAGCCTTTGGAGCCACGGCGCTGGGAGGAAAGAGCCAACATCTACCAGGGGTCGCCACCTGACAGCACATGGCTACCACTGCTGGGTTTTTTCCAGAGACACAACAGGAAAATAGTGCTCTTCCTGCCTGCAGGCAGCACAGAGCAGGCTCACCATCTCCCAGGACCAGAGCCTTGTCTTTACAAGGTTCCCAGAAGCTCTCTGGGCAGGCTCGCTGGCAGGACGCTGCCGAGCAGCTGCGGCCCAGCCGGCAGCTCTGCCTGTCCTCAGAAGCACTTCCTCTTCGAACGGGAGATAAGCTAATGCAGCCTCCGCCATGAAGCATCCTTACGATGCTTTTTGTTCTCGTACTTTTATCCGCCCAGGAAATCTCTGCTCAGATGCTGCATGTTCAAACAGAACCTTTAAAAAAAAACCCAAACCAACAAAAAAACCACCAAAACTTGGAGATAACGGGGCCTTTCCCCCCTCAGACAATGGCAAGGATAAAGGGGGAGGATGTGGAGGAGGGAAGAGTACAATAACATTAAAGAGAAAGAAAAAAATTCCCTATTGTCCTGGAACGTTTCTCCACATACTGACGCCATATGGAGCAAATACCAAGGGCTATTTCTGTCACCAGACTGTCCAGAAAACAGACCTAACACACGTTACTGAACAGTCCTTGTTCCACACCCCAGCTTTAAGGAACCCCTGTTCTTCTGCTCCATTAGTACTGGCTGACCTCTGGGAAAAAAAAAAAATATAGAAAAAGATGCAGAACTCTTAACTATCAAGAACCAGTCACACTGGAAACATTTTCAACATATTCATTATTTACGGGTTAGCAATTCAAATGCTTTAACCGGATGCTCTAATAGGAAGAAAAAAAGCCAAGCAGAGGATGCCAGAGCTCCAGCAGAGCTGGAGGAGGGATATCTAGTGACTTCCATGTGTCTGCTGTCAAAAGGAAAAATGAGTTGAGAGCAATAGCACAGGTACATTAGCACAGGAAGCAGAAAGAGAATAACTAATAGGAAGAAGCTGAACACTCACTTGTGCTGCCTTATCTGCTGTATTGAAAATCTCTTGGCTGGGTCGTATTCAAGCATCCCTGAAAAGAAGGAAAAAAAGTCCAGGTGTGATCACAGATGCTCTCAGCCAAGCTGAAGGCAGGAGGCACAAACCTCTCCCCTTCCCTCCCCGCTCCCTCCCCCAGCAGCGACAGGTCTGCCCTGTCCTCCCGGCAGCTCAGGGAGCTTTTCCCTCCAGGCCCCAGCGGCCACGGGGAGCTGAGCGCAGAACCCGACTCCCTGCCTGCTCCTCGGCCCCCCCCCTGCACACCAGACGCGACCTTTCCCTCCTGCACACGCAGGCACAGGCGCTCGCACGGACGCGCGTGTCCGAGCACATCTCCGGGCAAAGAACATCAAGACTTTGCATTTCACTGATGATGCTATTGGAAGAGACAAAGCCCTCGGCACTGCACAGATCCAGTGGCTCAGCATCCCGGAGACTCGATTCTGGAGGTGCAGCTGAGGAGAACCGACAAAAACCCCAGGATCTACTGCCCAGCCCCTTGCCCTAGCGAGGAGTTCGATTCCTGGCATCATCTGCTGAGCTAACCGGGGTGGGGGTGAGAAGAGGGGGAGAGAGGAAAAGCAGCTTCTCTTCCCTCTAGCAGAGAGGGAGGTGGATTCCTGAAACAGACTCACGAGGTGCCCACTCTGCTCCACGATCTTTAAAAAGCTTCACAGCTCCACAGAAGGGAAGTAGCAACTTCTGCCGTGCTCTCCAGAAACTCATCAACTGGGCCTGACGTGGCTCGGGGTGGGGGTGAGAAGAGGGGGAGAGAGGAAAAGCAGCTTCTCTTCCCTCTAGCAGAGAGGGAGGTGGATTCCTGAAACAGACTCACGAGGTGCCCACTCTGCTCCACGATCTTTAAAAAGCTTCACAGCTCCACAGAAGGGAAGTAGCAACTTCTGCCGTGCTCTCCAGAAACTCATCAACTGGGCCTGACGTGGCTCATCCTGCAGCATCCAAGACACTCTCCAGAGAAGGCTCCAAGAAGGTATTAATCTAACGAACGTTAACCCAGCCTCGCTGCTCTACCTTACAAGTTTTCACTGTGATACCCTCCTGTTGCTCTCGAAGCGCTTGCGCTGCTCAGCCTCGCCCGGGGAGCCAGAAGGGTGAGGTTTGGGAAGAGGCGAGCAGGAGGACCCCATGTCCAGCAGCCAGAAGAAGAGGATGGCCAGGAAGCAGAAGGGGCCCCAGACAAGAGTTAGGAAAGTCCAGACAAGGAGCAAAGAGCACAGAGTGCTGGGGAGAGCCAGTCCAAGGGCACGGGGAAAACACAAGGACAGAGACGCTCGGGAAGGAAGGGCTGGAAAGAGACGTCGCAGCTCAAGTAGGAAGTTGCAAGGGCTCTGTAGATGAGTTTCTGCAACGGCGTTGAACAACGGTAATGGAAGAGATAAATCACCAATGGCACACGAGATAACAAAAGCCGATCCAGAACATCTTCCTTGTCAGTTCGGTTTGTATCACATTACTACCAGTAATGAATACGGGCCGAGAAAAGATAAAGCGTGGAAGGCCTGAAGCTATTTTCCACCCCAGAAACCAAAACACCGTTTGCCGTGGCAATTTATAAAGGTGTGCGAGCGCTGATGACAGTGCTAACAGCTTTAAGGCAGACGGGGTCCCTCCCCGTCCACATTACGTCACGAGTGTGGCCCAAGCACCCTTGCAGTAAAGGAGTCCGCTCACGTTCAGATGGAATTTCTCCTCACCTTACACAAAAAGAAATAATAATTGAAGAACAAGATGGGAAGATGGTTCAGAGTTAAAAAAAAAAATCCCACACCTAATTAAATAACCTATTAATAAGATTATTAGACAGTAGTTTCACAGCTGAGCTGCCCAAAGGCGTTGGCTTTCTTTTTTAAAGAAATAGGACTGCGAGGAGATCTTACCTGAAGAGTTGGGGACACCAAAGCAAGCACTGGCCTGGTTATCTAATTAACTGCAGTCAGAGCCAGGTAAGTCAGGACACCACCCCAATGTATTTAGTTAAAAATTATTTTTCAAGATATTTTTGGAATTCTGCTTGCTATCATCAAGTTCGGGACAAAACTCTGCACATCCAAGCAGATACAACACGGAAGTTCACAGAAATCTGAAGTTGGAGCACCCTCAAAAGCAGCTCACTCGGACCAAAGGAAAAAAACCAAACACGCAGCAATTCAAATGCTGCTTAAGGAGTAACAGAGCCAACAGAGAAACTGAAGGCACTTGCCAGAGGAGGATCCAGTTCTAAGGCAATTCCAAGAGGCCTGACAGCACCAGCTACATGTGGCTGTGGTGCAGAGCTGTGTTCTCCTCAAGCAAGTAAAAAGGCACATGGGTAACTGCCCGAAAAAACTACTCACTTTAATGAAAAAGGACTCAGTTTTGGGCAATGCTTGAAAGAAAACGGAAAGCCCAGTCCCCAGAAACGTCCAGTCACGTGTTCACTCTGCGGCTCCGGTCCGCGACTTGAAAAGAGGCTTCACCAGGACAAACCATCAGGTGCTCCCGGCCAGTCGAGCCGCGCGAGCGCGCCTGCCCCAGTGCCACCCGCACTCCCTGCCAGCTGCGGCAGAGACCCCCAGAGTTATCTGTGAGCAGGGCCCAGGCCCGCTGGAACGGGCTGGTTTTTCAGGAGGACGCCTAACTCGACCCTCTGCTCCGCGGCATTTCCGCAGGACGCGCTGTGCCCACGCGTGGGACGCTGTGCCCAGCGCCGCAGCCAGCAGGCTCCAACCCCTCCCAAACCACGGCAAGGGGCGGCCCGGGAACCGGTGCCCAGAGCCTGCCGTGAGCCCCTTGCAGGCTCCTGCCCACACGCTCCAGCGACCCTGGAGAAGCGCGGTGTTACGTCATGGGGGAGAATTCTGTTTGTCAGCACAGCGCAATCTTAGGGAGCTTGTCTGAGGAGCGGGACGAAACCTAACAGCAGGAGCTTAGGAGCTCAACCCAGATTTCACTGCAGGGTCTCCAACTCGGATCAGCATTTAAAGCTAATATAAAAGCAGTGTAAATCCAATCGGTAAAATGAGACAGGTCCTTCTCCCTCTCCCTCATCCTCCACAAGCGTAGCCAGGAGCTCTGACCAGAAACTCCCTCTGCAGGCAAACCTCGAGTCTTGGATGATTTGCACTGGCTCGGTTACAGACACCGGCCTCGCCGGCTCCGGGGCCTCCCCGCTACCGAAGAACTCAAGCATCCCGCCGGCATCGGAGCACACGTCCTCTCGCCATCCCCGGAATGAAAGGTCACGGCACTTACACAGAAGTGAGAAAACAACATGCGGAGAAACCAAGCAGCTCCTCCCCGGTCTCAAAGCCTGCAGCAGAGCCTGGCCATCAGTCCAGATGTTTGACACAGAGACAGCACCCTCAGAGCTTTCTCCTTCAGTAAAAGGGCATTAGAAAAGGGGGGGGGAAAGCTGACCTCGTGCATTTTTCTCGTCCAGAAGCAAACTGCACACAAGTTGGGAAGTCACGTGCAGATGGTGACAGAAGAACCTTAAGGCTATTTATAAATGTTTGCACTCTGACACATCTCTGCCGACTGTACAACCAAGAGCCAGGACAGCACCAGCCCTTCGCTTTCCCATCCGCCAAGGGTATAAAAAAAAGCTTCATCCCTGATTAGCGAGATGAAGAGAGGAGCAGCATCCCGACTAATCTGCTGAAATACGCTGTCATGAAAGTCTCTTTACAAGTCAAATACCACAGAAGCTTTAAGGCCTCTAAACTCGGTTTATAAATAAAAACAAGCTCAAGATGGGGAGAAAGTTAAAAAAAACAGCACAAGAACGGAAAAGCCTTAACAAGCGCGTCCTCGTGTTTGCTTCACAGCCACACGGGCTCTGCGGTCACCACCGCGCTCACAGCCAGGGAGGAAATAAGCACTTTGCAGCTCGCTGAATCCTTCCTTACAGCAGAAGCAGAACAAACGCTTGCAGCGCTGCAGAGTGCTCTGAGAGTCTTTTAGCAGCAACGCAA